>NC_077232.1:228745114-229045114 GCF_027887165.1 Monodelphis domestica | reverse complement strand
GTTGAGTGTTAGTCAATGAACTGGAAAGAAAAGAAGAAAGAAAAAGAAAATAATCTGCATGTCTTGATTTCTAGCCTGCAGCATCTCTACATTATATTTCTTCTTCCTTTTGAATTCAGACATTATTTGAACTTGCTCCAGAAGGTTCTGAGGTAAGTTCTCTGGGGAAAGCCACACTGTGAGTAGTCTCTACTCTTTAATTCCCACTGAATCATTTCCCTTCTATGAATTCTGTTGAACTATTTTGTGAATTACTTTGCCAGTCTTTTGCTTTCTTCATATTCTTTGTAGTTCAGGACCTTTCGTTTCCTAAAACTCTAGCTTTATTGTGCCATATCTTTACTTATTTGCTTGACATAAAAGTGTATGAAATTAGTGTGGGTTTAGCTTTGCTGCATTATTTCTGTAGAAGCAAAAAGAAAATAAAATGACATCATATGTTTTATTTTCTCATGGAAAATAATTTCTAAATTTTGGGTTAGGCAACAAGAGAGGAGAGTATATTAAATAATATATGTAAAAAGATCTTTATTACCTACAACATAATGTCCAAATTCTTTAGCCTGGCCCTTAAGGTTGACCAAAATATGACCTTGGAACAATATTTCTAGGCTTATCTCTCAGTATGCCCCTACTAAACAATCCGTTTCCCTGTCTTTATAAATTATAAATGACCATTCCTGTCATATCCTTTGCTTTCTTCTCTCTGATTACTGAGAGCTTACCTATTGTTCATGTCCCAGGTTACGTCTTCTGTCCTCATAATGCCTTTCCAGACACTCCATTCCACAGTGATCTCTACTTCCTCTGAATTTATTGTCTACACTTTCAGTCTGGCAATTTGCCATATACTATCTTGAGGCATTGGTTTAATTCCCTTGTGTCAATCTTTGTATTTAGCTCTAACATTTTAAACTTTACATTACTTATCTTTTTATCTTCAGTGAGTTTGCAAGCTCTTTAAGGATGGAGAACATATAATTTCTTTCAGCATCTCACAGTATTAGAACATTATTCTGCTTGATAAGTTTTCAATAGATATTGATTTATTATATACTAAGCTATAAGGAGGTTTCAATATCATACCAACATCAATCTATTCAATGAGAAACTCTTCAAGCTCTTGTCCATTATAAAAAACAAATTGATTTGATGAATAGAAAGGAACTTGGGAGAAGGCAAGAAAGAAGACTGTGAAGTTGAGGGAGGTGTATAGGGGAAAGGGCAAAAAATCAAATAATCTTTATTGTTTGGGGCAGATGGTTTTGAGATAAGGTGGCTTTTGTTAAATTCCTATTCATTGCATTGGTTCATGTTCTCTCTCTCTCTCTCTCTCTCTCTCTCTCTCTCTTGCTCTTTCTACCTTTACACAATCATGATTATATGTATAAGCAGGGAGAAAAAAGATGATTACAATTCCCTGAACATTTTAAAATGGAAAAATGACTAGATTTTATTGAAATATATCTCAGATAATAAAAGGACATAATTAGTAAAATGTGAAAACATATCTGACTACAACATGCTGCTCTTAATTAGAATTTAAGACAAAAGGAAATGGGATATTGGGTGGGTTTTTCATTATATATAAGGAAGGACTTCCTCAGAATGGATATTAAAAACATTCAGCACCTATTTAAATACTACTTAAGATCTGAAATGATGGGTTGGCAGCCATGTATCTAGAATGGGCTATGTAGATTCCTCCTTAGAGAAGGGAATAAATGGGTAAAATTCTAGAATTCAAAGTCCCCATTGTAATTTTACGGGTCCTTATTTCTTGTCAGATAGAAAGAATATCAAAAGTCCAACTATCCACAATGACAACAATCTGGATTCATCATGTAACTGATATTCTGAACTTGCTTCCTGCCCTACTTGAAATCTATGGGAAGCTTTTGCATACTTTGATACTGTCTCTAGCACTTTAGAAAGCCATGTGCCATCGATAGCTCCTAAAGCCTGCCATTGCAATCCTCAGTTCTGGGTCACCCTCATATCTACTATCTCCTCTCCTTTACCAGCAACTTTGTATTGGTCAAGAAATGAATGAAACCTTGATGCATAGCTACACATTATAATGTCAGCTGAGCTCAGCAATCCTTTCACTCATGTTGATGTTGTCTCTTGACTTTTACTCTAAGTAGGTGAATACAATCTTCTGCAAAGAATGAAGTGCTAGTTCCTTAATCTTTTTCTGTTAAAAATCCCCAATAACTCCTTAATTTTTTTACTGACCTATGGCCTTCCTTTTTTGTTTGTTTTTGGAAGCTTCATCGAGTGATACCACTGCTAGGCATGTAACTTGAAGAGGCTAAAGACAGAGGAAAGGGCCCCATGCTTAAACATGTTATATTTTGTGTTGGATCCAGCAAATGGAACTAAAATGGATACCCATCAATTTTGGAATGGTTGAACAACCTATGGCAGATTGAATTTAATTAACTATTATCCTGCCATAAAAAGTATTAATATTAGAGATATAGAGAAATTTATGAAGCTTTAAATTGTTTAAGACATTGATAAGACTTTTGGGAGATCTGTATAACATAATATGATTTACAGATAATTGTTATACATATGATTTTATCTGATACAATATAATTTTGTGAGGATGATATTCCCACTATTATTATTCCAATTTTACAGATAAGTAAACTAAAGCTCAAAGGAATAAAATGACTTGTCTAATGGCACATGAAAAGTAAGTATCAAGATGATATTCAAACTCATCTACTCACTAAATGCTTAGTGCTTTTTGTACGATGATATCCAGGCTACCATCAAACAATTGTTTTAGTCAATGTAGCTCCATGGTTTCAGAGTGATCTTTGGCATCTCTGACTTTTCTTCTCATTCAACATCCATTGAATATTTGGGACCTGTACATTTTTGAGGTTTTACTACTACATACATTGATTATTGGGATAGTCCCTGAACTGATGTTACCATTTCCTAATCTTTGGTATCCAACATACCAGATATTATAATATATATACATATATATATATATTGCTATGATTAGTTATTTCTCTGGTAATAAACTTTCAAAGGCTCCCTGCTGCTTACTTCTAACTACATCTTAAATAAAATGCAAATACCCTAGATTCTTTTAAAAAAATTTCCCCCAATTACGTCAGTACAAATTTTAATAATATGATGATTTGTGATCCAACTTCTTTCCCTTCCTCCTACCCCTTTTCAGCTGTCCCCTTAGACAGGTCTTCAGAGTCTTCCACTATAAAGCTTCAATTCCTTTGCCTAATTTTCCATTATTCCCCTTTTGCTCAATAGGCATTCTGCAGTGTAGTCATTCTGGACTTCAAACACCACATTATGGGAGGGAAGAATGTTATAGTGGAGAGAGCTCTGGACTTGGAACCAGCAGAATCCTAGGCTCAAATAGTGACTCTTTGTTTTACTAAATCTGAGGTCACTGTCTTCTTTGAATCTCAATTTTCTAATTTGTAAAATGGGTATATGAACAACTACTTTTACCAAAAGCATGATGTTATTGTTAATCTCACATGACAATATGTATTTAAAATATTTATAAACTCCAGGATTGTGGACTAAATAGATGTAAATTATTCTTTTTTTTTTAAATATAAATCCTTTACTCAGGAAGACATGGGTTTAGGTCTTACCTTTGATACATAATGGCTACATGACACTAAGCAAATCACTTGAACTCAGTCTTCTAAGCCTAAGCAACTTTTTGAGATTGTAAATTGTAGACAAGATGCCAACTTGAATTGGTTGAAGACATTTTCTCACTCAGGAGTACAATACTAATGAGGTCACCGGTCCCGTCCTCATACCAGTCCAAATAGAAATCCTACCTATTCTTTAAGGCTTGCTTTGAGCTGTGCTATTTCCTTGAAGCAGTTCATGGACATTCCAACTGAATTGGTTATCTTTTTCTATTTGGCCTTATTGACAATTTCATAGAACTCAGATGACACTTGCCACATGCAACCAGAGATTGTATATATTTGTTTGTGTGCCTTCACATTTAAAGATCACAAGTTTCTTGAGAGCAGAGACTCTGCTTGGGTAACTGTGCAGCGTTTCTAGTCTTGCACAAAGCCTTGCACATAATAGGAGCTCAGTAATAATTTGGAACCATGAATCATTAACATTTAATCCTGTCTTGGTGATTTCTATACCATTCATATTCATATGTTATTTATGTATTTTCATGTGCGTAATTGTTGAGAAATTAACACATTTTTTTCTTGACTGTGTTAATGACTCATTACATACTCTAGCATGTTGTACTCTGGTTTAGTTCCTAACATCTGTGTCTAATATCCTCCGGTAAATCATCCCTGTTCATCTTCATAAGGATATTAGACTCAGCAAATATGTATCAAGTGGATTTTTATGTGCCAGCTTCTGTATATCACAAAAACTTCCTAGTGCCAGAGATAACTGCACTGAATCAGCTGTTCCCAAGTTTACTTTTAACCATTGCTCAAATTAGATATATATGAGCTCCCCTCAGAGTTCAATCCCAGAATGCCAGCTGCTCCAGATGCAAGAAGCTTTTATAGCCTCAGAATATATTTTATCTGTCATCATTTTCATCAACAGGCATATCTTTTCTCCCTCCCCCTCCCTCTCCTACCTCAAGAAGTAAGACTAGAGGAGAGAACTCCACTTTATTATGAAACTAGAGAAGTCCATCTGTGGAAAAAGAAAACCAAGATGGATGGCTCTCTGCATGTCTTTCACCATGGTTCTGCCAAGGACTGTTAAACAATCAAACAATTCAATTTAACAAGTACTGAAAACCTGTTCTATTCAAGACACTCATGCTAGGGGTTGGAGATACAAAGCTTAAAGATGAAATAATTCCTGGACACAAGGCATTTACAGTCTCAGGAAAAGATTTTCAAGTAAAGAAATGAAAAAATGGAAATGGGAGAAATAAAGTAACCTGAAGTATTAAAGGAGAAAGGGACTACTTCATGTAGGTGGTTAAGGAAAGTCTTGATTGAGGACACAACATCCAAGGTTGTCACTGAAAGCAAAGAAAAAAGTATTGAGGATATATTGAAAGAATAGATGTATTATAAAAGCCAACACTTATAAAAATAGGAAAAAGTTTACATGTATACACAGAGGAATGAGAGGAAAGAAGGAAATTGAAGAATCATTAGAAAATCAATTCATCTAGAAGGTAGTATGTATGAAGGGGAATGATATGACATAAAATTAAAAGCCTAGATTCCTAGAAAACTAGGATGTTTTTATATTTATTCAGTACACATCAAAGAATGAAAACATTTGAATTAAAAATAGATTTGGTGGATGTGTGCATTAGGAAGATTATTTTGGCAACAGTCAAATATAGGACAAAGAATAATATACTTAGGACTAGAACGGATATCAGAGGACATTTAATTTAGCCTCTTTATGTTCCTGAAAAGGAAACATTTATGGAGGTAAAATGACTTACCCAAGTTCATATCATTTAAAAGTAGTAGAATTTGAACCCATATCCCTGATTCTAAATCCAGTTCCTTTTTTATAGTAATATGTTATGCACTGGAGAAGAGAGAGGAAACAACTTGAGATACTACATATGAAGATGTTAAGTGAAAGTTAATTTTAAGAATTAAAATGAGTTTTGGTCAAATTAAGTTATAAAAAGTTGTGGTCACCATTTACAATAATTAAATACTAAGTCAAAAAGGTTGTAGTAGTAGTAGCTTTGGTAGTTTTATTACAGCAAGAAGAGATAGTAAAGAGCGAAATGTAGGAAGGAGGTAGAAAATATTGCCTAGCTAATTACCCTAAGTCTGGATCAGAGAGCCTCCAGACTGTGGTGTGAATTCAAAGAGTGTCCCACCAAAGAGAGTCTCAGCAAAGAGAGCTTTCTACTGAAGATAGAAGAACCAAAAAGCCAGTGGCTCCAGCCAGGGTCTCCTCTTTCAGCAAGAGCCACCAATGCAGACTCACCGAGGTGGAAAACTCCTCCCCTCAACTCTTGTCACCAATGCAGAATCTCAATGTAGAATGAATGTTTCCTCTCGCCTTTTATAAGCCCTCTACCCAGGTCACTTCCTATCTCTCTGGTTTCTACTTTCTTTCATTGTGGGCTGATCTATCACATCTCAGGAATCAATCATAGTTTCTTAATTTGCCTGGCACTACCCAGGGGACAGTGATTTCCTATTTCTTGAGGGTGAGAGCTTCCTTGTAAAAGGATCTTCAAGTATCTGACTAAGTGTGAAAGGAGGGGAACTCCAAGATCTTGATTGATTAAGTTAAAATAAACAAAGGGAATTTTAAATTCCCTTTCACATAATGAAGACCTTAACTTGGGCTGTAATGAATAGGAACTGGAGCTCAAGAAAGTGAGAAATATTGCAGAGGGAGAATCAGTAGGATGTGGCAATGTCTTCAAGGTGGTGGTTAAAGAAGAAAGAAGAATAAAGATGATCCTTTGGTTGTGAACCAATGATTTATTTTCTATGGGTATACCCTGTTTCAATAGAATTTCACTAGATAATTCTTTGGCAGTAATCCTCAGAGCAATAAAAAGCAGGTAAGTATTAAAAATTCTGCACAGCATTTCTCAGTGGACTCTATACTCACTGAAGAAGTTTCTGACATTCTCCATGTCCCACTTTTTCTCATGAGTAAAATACAGATCTTGATAATAACCATCTTCCGAGGTAATTATAATGGGCAAAAAAACATAAAATCTTTTTTAGATATAAAGGATAATAATATATTTTTGCAATAGCAACCAAATTGTGTATCCTTGACATCAGGCACATATAATTACCTATTTGTGTAACCATGTGCTTTTAGGACAAATATTCAGGATCTCAATGAAAATCCTGTATTTTTACAGATTTTGCATTGTTTTTGTATTAGTTTTTATATTAAGAAAGTATTGTATATCCTAGTTCAAGTCAGGAGGAGCCATAATTCAAAAACTGAAGGATATAAATCAAGTAAGCAGAAAACTGAGAAGGGGGACATCTATATGACATGGTAAGTGTTTTTAAGTATTTGAAGGGATGTAATGTGGAAGAAGAAATAGGTTTGATTTGTTTGGCCCCAAAAAGCAGACCTAGGAAAAAGAGTGGAAATTGTAAAAAGACCAAGTTAGGCTCAATGTCAGGATAATTTCCTAATGATTGGGGCTAATCAAAATGGAATAGCCCATGTCAAGAGGGAGTTATGATCTCTTTCTTTGAGACCTCCATGCTGAGATAGGATGACTACTTGTTGTATATGTGATTGTATATATTCCATTTGGGTTATGGTTGGTGTATATGGGGTGTATGGGGTGCTTAGGGAGGGGTAGTATCTCTGGTATGGAGGGCTTGTCGTGACCTCTTAGGGCAGCTCTCCAGCCTCTGATCCCCACCTGACACCCAGCTCTTACTTGTGGCTCCTAGTAGCTGCTAGTATGCGGCAGTGGCCACACCTCAGGCAATGGCTTTGACAGGCCAGCTAAAGCTAGTGAGGGTAGCCATTGGGTCGTAGACCCCTGGTGAACCAGTGCTTTGCTCACCCAGCATGTGAAGACTGCTTCAGCTGAACAGACGGAAGAAACCAATAAGAAGGTTCAACAGCTGAGATGGCGACACAGCAAGGCACTGTGGAGTGCTTAGGGCGTGTTGGAGCACAAAAGACAACACGGCCACCCAATGCAGCTGAGGAAGTCTCTGGGTGTAATGACTTTTCGTGCCACTGGACCCAGGCTTCCAACGCTAAGAAAGTGGGACTGTCTCTGTGCAACGATTTTTCCACTTAAATCTCCTTCACGCACAAGTGTCTTTGTGCACACTCATCTATACACCATAGATGAAAACGCACAAAGACAATCGTCATCCTCGGTTACTGAGAGACTATTACTATTACTATGGTTGGTTTAGAAGGTGATATATGAATGTGCCCTACAATGTTATACTATGTAACATGGTCCTAGTCAGAGTTTGTTGGGTTAAGTAAGAGAAGGTTTCTTGAAGATGAGCATGAATTTGTTCAGAGTAGTGGCATTCTACTTGAAGAAAACATCATAAACAGGAAATATGACAGGAATTACTATGACTCGAATGGAGACAATTTACTCTTGAAACTAACCAGAAAAGAATAGATCAGGAAGTAAAAAAAATAAAATAAAAAGAAGGGTGAGGTTGCAAATTAATGGGGAAAAATGATTTTGGCTTACTCAACTGAAATAGTTAAAAGAAAAGCTCTTTATTTTTGCTTAAAAACTCAATTTGTTTTGGGGACTAAAGTCAAAAAGACCAATGAGCATTTTGTAATCATGTTATCTAAGGTTCTTTCTGGCTTTAAAATATTTTCCATGTTGACTGCAGATAAAATCCATTTTCAAGTTACGAGCTTGTATCTGGGTGGTATGCTTAATTTTCTTGCCTTTTAAGCATCATCTAAATAAACATGAAATACTGTTTTTTCATGACCTCTTAATATTCATTTTCTTTTACTATAAGCAGCAAATGAAACTCTCTCCAAAATACATAAAAGGATTATTAGAGTACCTTCTCTAGTATATAAAAACATTTTCATATAATGACTAGTTTAATTTAGCTTATTCCATGTGCATCTATTCTTGAAAACAAAGCACAGAATTCTCTGTTTACAGTCCTTAATTCAGAATAGTCTAAAATGTCAGTTTTATTATTCCTTATATTAGAGTGCTTAAAATTAAAAACATTCATCAGAAAAGTGCTGTCTTAAAGAACATATTGCCCAATGTGGAATGTAAATATTAAATTAAAATATTTTAAAATTAAAATATCATCTAATTTATATTTTGTAAACAGAATAAAATCAGACTAAGTTAGTGGACAGACATTCTCAGCTCCCTAAAATGATAGGGCTGAAAAAGACATTAGAAAACATCTAATTCAAACCTCTCATTTTAATGCAAATAGTGAGAAACAGAGAGAAGTGAAATTTCCAAGACCACACATATGCTTGAGTGATGCTATAATCACAAAATGCAATAAAAACATGTAATATATATATATATAAATGAGTGCAATGTTATAAATGACCAATAATAGATGTTATTGAATGTGTTATAAACTACCATACTTGAAGCAGCAATTTTTAACCATTTTTCAAATCAATCTTTACCTATTGGAGGTATCTTATTTAAATAACGATGCAATTGATTTTAGCTTGTTTTCATCTTTTAGCTTATTTCTAGTTTATTAACAAAATATTAACAAAGAGCTACTAAATATGGATGCTGCCCAAGCAAAAGTTTGAATGAAGCAAAGGCTGCTTCTTGACCCTGAAAAGCAAAATAGGAATACAAATTGAGACTAAATTAATAAGTAAAACTTTTAAAATTCATTTGCTGGTCTTTGTACAAGTTTTTATGCAGGAACCTGAAAATGACTTATATACTTGCAAGTTGGTAAGGCAAAAATTATGGAAATGTATTAGGACTTATACAATGGAAAAGAAAATAATTTGCTGTCAGCACAAAGTTCAGCTACTCAATTAATAAGCAATGCCTCAAATAGTATTTTACACTTATCAAAGAATTTTTGCATTCATTCTTTCATTTAATCCACATAAGTGCCTTCTGGAGTAGTGTAGTTACTTTTCCATGCATCAAAATCCTGCCCATTTATCAAGATCTGGAACAAATTCCATGATTTTTTCTAGCATCATTCAAACCTAAAATGATCTCTTTTCTTTTAATTCCAATAATACTAATTCTCTGCATTATTAGACATTTATCATTTATCTTGTATTGTCTATCTACTTTTATCCCCTACTCTCTCCTTTTCTCAGTCTCCCTTATTTTCCTTCCCTTAGCATCCTCCCTTCTCCCTCCCTGCATTTCCTCTTCCTTCTCCTCTCCTAGTCATAAATGAATTTCTATAAAATAAGAATTGAGGAGGCAGAGTCAATATGGTGGCATAGAGGCAACAAAAGTTCAGACCTCTGAAAACCCTTCCTCACCAATTAAAAATAAAATGCTCCTAGGGGACTGAAAACCAAACTTAACAACAGGACAGAGCAAAGGAACCCTCTTGCTGGACTCAACTTAAAAGGTATGCTCCCAAAAGGCCTGAATTCAAGAACACTTAGGTTTAAGGGGAAGGAAGAAGGAAGGTCACAGAATGCCTCCCCCACCTACAGTAGTGAGCCTCCAGCAGTGGCTGGAATCTCTGGGAGGGGAAGGGTGTGAGTCTGGAGGGAGTACCTTGTGGGCAAAGCTGCACCAGGCTCAGGGCTTTAAAAACAGGAGGTGGGGAAGCAGTTGGAGAAGTGTAGATCAGGCAGCCTAGTCCAGGCCAGGACATTCCATATTGCCACCCCACCTTCCCAAGTTTTTGGCCTCAAGGCATATCCAGCTCTGCAAGTTCAACTACTCTGAGCTTAATCTCATCAAGACTTCAGAGGGCAGGGAAGCTCAAGCTCCAATACCCCTCCCACACAGACTGCTCTGAGAGCCTGGCTAACCTCCAAGGGAGAAGGTTAACAGAAAAGCCCAAACCCACAGATCCAGCACATAATAAGAGGAGCAATTCTGCAGGCAACTACAGGGGGGAAAGAAGGGGCAAATATGAGCAAAAAACAGAAAAAGAAAAAAAAGAAATTACAATCAACAGTTTCTATCCAGGCAATGAACAAAGGGCAAATGTAACAGAAGAAGATCAAGAAACACCAAGCAAAACAGAAACTCCAGTGAATTGGACACAGATTTTGGAAGAACTCAAAATACAATTCAAAACACAATCAAGAGAGGTTGAAAGCGACTGGGAAAAGAACTTTAAAAAGCAAAATAAGCCATCTGGAAACAGAAAATAATGTCTTGAAAGCCAAAATGAAATAGCTTGAGAATGAGGCAAAGGAGATGAAAGATTACCTCCAAAGAAAAATCAGACCAGAAGGAAAAGGATGGCCAAAAAGCCAGGGATGAAATTCAGTCTTTAAAAACCAGATTACAACTATTAGCAGCAAGCAACTTCACAAGGCAGCAGGAAACTAAAACAAAATCAAAATAATGAAAAAATTGAGGAAAATATGAAACACCTCATTCACAAAACAGAAGATTTAGAAAATCATTCCAGGAGAGACAAATTAAGAATCATTGGTCTACTGGGAGACCATGGTAAGAAAAAGCCTGGACATCATCCTATAGGAAATTATCCAAGAAAACCACCCTGACATTCTGAACAAGAGGAAAAAGTGGAGATTGAAAGAATCTGCAGATCACCTCCTGTACTGAATCCCAACTGATAACACCCAGGAATTTTATAGCCAAATTCAAGAACTATCAGACCAAAGAAAAAATATTAAAAGCTGCTAAGAAGAAATCATTAAGATACCATGGAAGTACAGTGCAGATAACACAGGATCTGGTTGCATCTACACTGAAGGATTGAAAGGCATGGAATATGAAATTCTGTAAAGCAAGGGAACTAGGTCTACAAATAAAAATATACTACCCAGCAAAACTGACTATATTCTCTCAGGGGAAAGTATGGTCATTTAATAAAATATAATAATTCCAAGCATTTGTAAAGCAAAGACCTGACCTGAACAGAAAATTTGATGCCCAAACTCAGAACCTAAGAGAATCATCAAAAGGTAATTAAGAAAGGGGGAAAAAAGAAAAAAAAAACAATATAAAACAAAACCCAAAACAAACAGTTTTAAGGGACTCAATAAGACAAAATGATATGTATCTCTATAAGAAAAGAGGATATTGGTAACTTAAAACAATTTTTATTATCACCTAGATAAATAGAAGAATTATACTTAGAGGGAATAGTGACAAACTGTATAGGATGAAATTCCAAGACATAAATATGTATATAGACATAAGTATGCATAAATATATATGTATATATGTATATATACATATACAGCTAGAGTTAAGAAAAGGTTAATACTAAGAGAAATGAGAAAAGAAACAAAATGGGGTAAATTTATATGTCACAAAGAAGTGCATGGTGGGAGGAGGGGAGAACATCAATACACTGGAAGGGTAAAGATATTAGAGATAGGAAATACTCAATTCTTACATGCATTGAAATTGACTCAAAGAAAACAATCAAATGCATTGGGGCAGAGAATTGATTTGCGTCATATCGGAAAATAGAAGAGTAACAAACGGACTGGTAGGGAGGGAAGCAATACAAGGGAGGGAGAGGGTGGGGGTACTTTAAAAAACTTTAAAGAAAATAAGAGTAGAATAAAGGATGAGGGGGGTAGAAAGGGAAGTAAAAATAAGAGTGGGAATTGGGGAGACTGATTAAAAACAAAACACTGTTGTAGAAGGAAATAATGAAAGAAGAACGGGCAGGACTAGGAGTGGAAATCAAAATGCTGGGAAAAACACAGTTGATAATAATAACTTTGAATGTGAATGGAATGAACTCACCCATAAAATGCAAACAAATAGCAGAGTGGATTAGAAACCAAATCCCTACCATATGCTGTCTACAAGAAACACACATGAGGAAGGTAAACATACATAGAGTAAAAGTAAGAGGATGGAGCCAAATCTATTGGGCATCAACTTACAGACAGGAGGCAGGAGTTGCCATTATGATAGCTGACAAAGTCAAAGTAAAGATAAATCTAGTCAAAAGAAGGAAGGTAATTATATCCTGATAAAAGGCAGCATAGACAATGGGGAAATATCAATACTGAATATGTGTGCACCAAATGACATAGAATCCAAATTTCTAAAGGAGAAACTAGTCGAGCTCAAGGATGAAATAGATAGAAAAATTATACAAGTGGGAGACCTGAACCTTCCTCTATCAGAACTATATAAATCAAACCAAAAAAATAAATAAGAAAGAGGAAAGAGAAGTGAATGAAATCTTACAAAAATTAGTTAGTAGATATATGGAGAAAAATAGATAGGGACAAAAAGGAATACACCTTCTTTTCAGCAGCACATGGTACATTCACAAAGATTGACCATGTACTAGGGCATAAAAGCATTGCAAACAAGTGCAAAAGAGGAGAAATAATAAATGCATCCTTCTCAGACCACAATTCAATGAAAATAATAATTAGTAAGGGTACATGGAGAGCCAAATCAAAAATTAATTGGAAATTAAACAATGTGATTATCCCAACTCAGTTAGTTAAAGAACAAGTCATAGAAACAATTAGTAATTTCATTGAAGAAAATGACAATGATGAGACATTCTTTCAAAATCTATGGGATGCAGCCAAAGCAGTCATCAGGGGAAAATTTATATCCTTGAGTTTGTATATTAACAAATTAGGGAGGATAGAGGTCAATGAATTGGGCATGCAAATTAAAAAAAACTAGAAAGTGAACAAATTAATAATGCTCAGATGAAGACTAAATTAGAGATCCTAAAAATCAAAGGAGAAATTTATAAAATTGAACATCAAAGAACTATTGATTTAATAAATAAAACTAGAAGCTGGTACAGCAAAAAAACAAATAAAATAGAGAAAGTACTGGTCAATCTAATTAAAAAAGGAAAGAAGAAAACCAAACTGACAGTATCCAAGATGAAAAAGGAGACCTCACCTCTAATGAAGAGGAAATTAAGCCAATCATTAAAAATTATTATGCCTAATTATATGGCAATAAATATGGCAATCTAGGTGATATGGATGAATATATACAAAAATATAAATTGCCTAGACTAACTGAGGAAGAAATAGAATACCTAAAACAACCCATATCAGAAAAAGAAATTGAACAATTCATCAAAGAACTCCTTAAGAAAAAATCCCCATGACCAGATGGATTCATAAATTAATTCTACCAAACATTCAAAGAACAACTAATCCCAATATTATACAAACTATTTGATATAATAAGCAAAGAGCGAGTTCTACCAAATTCCTTTTATGACACAAATATGGTACTGATTCCAAAGCCAGGCAGGTAAAAAACAGAGAAAGAAAACTATACACCAGTCTCCTTAATGAACATAGATGCAAAAATCTTAAATAGGATACTAGCCAAAAGACTCCAGCAAGTCATTTTGAGGGTTATTAACTATGATCAGGTGGGATTTATACCAGTAATGCAAGGATGGTTCAATATCAGGAAAACTATCCACATAATTGACCATATCAACAAGCAAACCAACAAAAATCACATGGTTATCTCAATAGACGCAGAAAAAGCTTTTGACAAAATACAACACTCATTCCTATTGAAAACACTAGAAAGTTTAGGAATAGAAGGGTCTTTCCTAAAAATAATAAACAGTATCTATCTAAAATCATCAGCCAATATCATCTGCAATGGGGATAAACTAGAAGCCTTCCCAATAAGATCAGGAGTGAAGCAAGGATGTCCATTATCAACTCTATTATTTAACATTGTACTAGAAACACTGGCAGTAGTAATCAGAGAAGACAAAGAAATTGAAGGTACTAAAATAGGCAATGAGGAGACCAAGCTATCACTCTTTACAGATGATATGATGGTTTACTTAAAGTATCCTAGAGAGTCAACTAAAAAGCTAGTGGAAATAATCAACAACTTTAGCAAAGTTGCATGATACAAAATAAACCAACATGAGTCATCAGCATTTTTATATCTCCAACACATCTCAACAGCAAGAATTAAAAAGAGAAATTCCATTTCATATCACCCTAGACAATATAAAATAATTAGGAATCTATCTGCTGAGACAAATGCAGGAACTATATGAACGCAAGTACAAAACACTCTCCACACAATTAAAACTAGATCTAAAAAACTGGAAAAACATAGATTGTTCATGGGTAGGATGAGCTAACATAATAAAAATGATAATCCTACCCAAATTAATGTACTTATTTAGTGCCATACTCATTGAACTACCAAAAATCTTTTATACTGAATTAGAAAAAACCATAACAAAGTTCATTTGGAAGAACAAAAGATTAAGGATAGCCAGGGAAATAATGAAAAAAATGCAAAAGAAGGTGGCCTTATAGTCCCAGATCTCCAACTATACTATAAAGCAGTGGTTCTTAAGACTATATGGTACTGGCTAAATGACAGAAAAGTATCAGTGGAATATACTTAGGGTAAGTGACCTCAGTAAGACAGTCTATGATAAGCCTAAATATCCCAGCTTTTGGGACCAAAATCCATTATTTGATAAAAACTGCTGGGAAAATTGGAAGAGAGTGTGGGAGAGATTAGGTTTGGAACAACATCTCACACCCTACACCAAGATAAACTCTGAATGGGTGAATGACTTGAATATAAAGAAGGAAACTGTAAGTAATTCAGGTAAACACGAAATAGTATACATGTCAGATCTTTGGGAAAGGAAAGCTTTTAGAACCAAGCAAGAATTAGAAAAAATCACAAAATGTAAAATAAATAATTTTGATTACTTCAACTTAATACATTTTTTTCTTGTAAGAACAAAACCAATATAACCAAAATTAGAAGGGAAGCAACAAATTGGGAAACAATCTTCATAACAAAAAAAAAACAAACAAAAAAAAACAAACGTCTAATTTCTCAATTTTATAAAGAGCTAAATCAATTGTACAAAAATCAAGCCACTCTCCAATTGGAGGGGACATGAATAGGCAATTTTCAGTGAAAGAAATCAAAACTATTAATAAGCACTTGAAAAAAGTGTTCTAAATCTCTTATAATCAGAGAGATGCAAATAAAAACAACTCTAAGGTATCACCTCACACCTAGCAGATTGGCTTACATGACAGCAAAGGAAAGTAATGAATGCTGGAGGGGGTGTGGCAAAGTAGGGACATTAATGCATTGCTGGTGGAGTTGTGAATTGATCCAACCATTTTGGAGGGCAATTTGGAACTATGCCCAAAGGGCGCTAAAAGACTCTCTGCCCTTTGATCCAGCCATAGCACTGCTGGGTTTGTACCCCAAAGAGATAATAAGGAAAAAGACTTGTACAAGAATATTTATAATTGCGCTTTTTGTGGTGGCAAAAAAAATTGGAAAATGATGGGATGTCCTTCAGTTGGGGAATGGCTGAACAAATTGTGGTATATGTTGGTGATGGAATACTACTGTGCTGAAAGGAATAATAAAGTGGAGGAATTCCATGGGGACTGGAACAACCTCCAGGAATTGATGCAGTGTGAGAGGAGCAGAACCAGGAAAACATTGTACACAGAGACTGATACACTGTGGTACAATCAAATGCAATGGACTTCTTCATTAGTGACAATGTGGTGATCCTAAACAACTTGGAGGGATCTGTGAGAAAGAACATTATTCATATTCAGCTGAAAAACTGTGGGAGTAGAAACACAGAAGAGAAACAACTCCTTGATTGCATGGGTTGAGGGGGATATGATTGGGGATATAGAAGCTAAATGAACATCCTAGTGTAAAAATCAACAACATGGAAATAGGTTCTGATCAAGGACACATGTAATACCCAGTGGAATTGCGTGTCATCTACAGGAAGGGTTGGGATAGGGGAGGGAGGAAGTGAATATGATTCTTGTATCCATGGAATTATGTTCTAAATTGACTAAATAAAATTTTTAAAAAAAGAAAAGAAAAAAGAACTAACAAATCAAAACAAAAAGACGAAACATAAAAAAGTGAAAAAATGAATTGATTGTTCAGGTGTGTTTAATTCGGTGCCATCTCATTTGGGGTTTTCTTGGCCAATATATTGGAGTGGTTTGCCATTTCGTTCTCCAGCTTTTTTTTTACAGATAAGGAAACTGAGGAAAACAGGATTAAGTGCCTTGTCAAAGGCACACAAAGCTAGTGTATGAGGCCTGACTTGAAGTCAGAAAGATGAGTTTCTCTCACTCCAGGTGTCATCTAACTGCCTCTAAAGTATGAATGTATATTCCTTAATATCCAAATAGTCACTGACTGATTAACTAAACATAAAGTAAACCAATGATTATAAGTATAAATATATGCCCAACATATAAATTAGTATGTGTACAACAAATAGCATTATCAATCAGAAGATCAATGGATCTCAGATTTATGGTTGAGACAATCTAGTTCTATCCTCTACTTTTGAAAATGAGGAAGCTAAGGCCCAGGAAGGTTGATTGTCTTTTTCAGTGTCATATAGATAGTGTCAGAGATACATCCTATGAATAGCATTAAGAAAAAAATTAATGTAAAATAATATGATAAAATTATAGACTGGGAATAAAGGCAATCTTAGAAATTATCTAATTCAAAACCTTTCTTTTACAATTAGGGTAAAAATGGTCAAGAAAAGTGAATTGATTTGCCCAAGTCCCAAGAGGTAGTTAGTGGCAGAACTGGAAGTGGTATTAATATTCACAGACTTTAAATGTAGTACTCTTGTCAATGTAACATGGCTAAAAGATTTTTTTCAATGCATGAATCAAACAGTATGTAGTGTGGTGTGCAATATCATACCCTCTACTAATATGCAAAAATCACTAATGGCCAATGAGTGAAAGAGTACTTAATTTTTAAAAATTAGATAATCAAGATAACTTGGTGATGGGAGAGAGCCCAAAATGTGATATCTTAGACCTCCTGAAGAATGTAGGATATATTTTAGCATCCTGTAAAGAATGCATGTTTTCAGGAAAGCACTCCTTCATCAAAGAAAAAATATGACAGAATATGTACAATATCCCACTAGACAACTTTCAGAGTTATTCATGAGAAGGTTCCCATTTTTCTAGGGTTTACATACACAAGCACACATACTCACACATACAGAAGGATAAGGATAAATCAATCTGGATCCCTATACCAAAGGAACAGGGCTTTGAATAAAGTCATGTGAGAGCAAATTAAAAAATTGTAGCTTAGATATCAAGGATTACTTCTTTATTCACTATTTTCTGCTATTTCCCAAGTTAAAGGAAGCACACTGTTCCTTTAGTTAATAATATTTCTGTGTGTGTGTGTGTGTGTGTGTGTGTGTGTGTGTATGTTTTCTATTTTAAGTAGCTAAAGTATATTTATTCTTATTATTTTAATGTATGGAAATGAAAACCTAATTTTTTCCTTTCTTCACATCAAGCAAATTTAAATTGTCAACACAAACTGAAACATCTGGGACTTAAAAAATGACAACGCAATTATAGTCTACAAGAAGGGCATTATATCTTTCTAGATGGAACATATGGACTCCCAGATTCTAAAAGCAAGCCATACGTTTGCCAGGCATCATATGGCTCAGATTGATCACTGCTATTCAGTCAATCTTGTGTATTCCTTTTCTACACATACTATAAATTACATTAGCTAATCTTTCCATAGCATAGGAAATAATATATCTAAAATATTCCTTTTGCAGCTTTAGGTGTTGAAGGCATACAAAAATTCAATGCAAATGCACATAACCACTTTAGAGTATTTTCTTTTGGTGGCTATGCTGTCAGGAGTGTTATGGGCAGTGTTTGATATCTTGATTCATGAAGTTCCATTAGGCAGAATTGAGCCAACATGGAAACAGAGACAGCTGGTATGTTTAAATAATTTAAATAGAAAGAGAAGCTGGGAATTATATTCTGTGTGTGTGCGTGTGTACATGTACGTGTGTTGGGATAAGGTGTAGAAGAAATTTATGGTTGTGAATTTTTTCTAATAAAGCATCTACTGTATGTACCATGGAAAATCTTGGAACATTTCATTACTGAGTGGCCACATTTCATGAGAAAATATGATCTTCAAAACCATTTTGACACCAAAAAGAATCAAAATTACATTCATGGCAATGTTGTGGCTAGTAGGGATTTTTTCCGTCACCCCCATTTTGAAGATCCAATAGTGAATGTAGGCTAGAAAGAGACTCATATATTGGGTGGTCCTTGGGAAGAATTTAAATATTTTTCTCACTGTCATAAAGGAATATGAAGTATCCATTTATGATTGTGAGAAAGGGTGACATGAGTATCCTAAGTCAACATCACTACATGTATACAAAGTCTCTTTCCATTATTCTCTTTGGCAATGAGACTCCCAATAATTTAGACTACACTAATCACTTCTAATGGGTTTGCAAATTCCATACCATTGCTAATTTGGGGAAATATAATACCTTTTAGGATTGGTTGTAACAAAGAATTTCATTCCCAAAATGATGAAACAGTGTAAAAACAAATTGGTGAGTTATAAAAATAAAACATTTAGATGGAAAAACTTCCAATATAGGTTCAAAACTTTTCAAAACTGTTTGGATACTTTTGATAGAGGTAATCAAAAGTATCCTCAGTGATGAAGTAACGTTCAAATGTGAACTTCCCTTCAGGATCAGGCACAAGGATGCTATTATTATAAAAACAAAATGTTTATTGAAATATGTAAGGATAAATAAAGGATTTCTAATTCTAAGGGATTCTAAATCCACCCTAATAAACTCCCGGTCCTACAAAGAATAGCTTCTTCTATGTTTCACAGGCTACACTAATCCTCCCTGATCTGACTAACCCAAATTTATACTATCTAAATAAAAACCACTGCTATTATCCTTATAAATCTTAATTTTGCCTTCAAATTATGAAATACCAAAGACTTTCTGATTGAGTCTCAACAAGAATCAAGTTAGGACTCTGAGTCTTAGCAAACTCAGAGTGCAAACTAAAGACCATGTTTTTCTTTGGTCTTCTCAGAATTAAACAATCTATAAAACCACAATAGATATTCATCCTTACATCCCAAAAATGATGCAACAGATCCAGAGAAGTGAAGGGATTTGATCAAGGCCATATAGCTACTACCCAGAGGATCTGGAATTTGAGTCCAGTTCTTCTGACAAAACAATACAGTGCTCTTTTCTTGGCACCCCTTTGATTTCCTCTCCTTTCATTGTGAAAGGCATTTTATAGCCCTACTGAATCAAACACTAATTTCGGTTGTTATGGCTATATTGGTTTGCTCATTTCAAAAGGTCATGACAACTGAAGCAGCATTCATTTATTCATCAAACATATATTTGGTGAAAGGCAGTATGATATAGAAGATAGAGTCCTGTAGATGGAATCCGGGAGGTCTAAACCCTAATCTCCCCTTTGCCACTTCAACTGTGTGATTAAGGACAAGTCACTTAACCAATATGATGCTCAGTTTCCTTATCTATAAACTGGGTATAATATCTGCAGCATTACTACAATGAGAAAATTTATATGCATTACGGTGAACACTTAAAAACATAGACAAGGTAGTTGCCATGTTCCTAATATATGATATAATGGAAAGGGAGTAAGTCATGATGATCTGGGTTTAAGTCTTGCTCCTAATACATGCCATGTGGCTCTGGGCAGGTCATTTCACATTTCAGTTAATTCTCTAAGACTATAATATACAAAACTGATATAAATTTTCCTTGGCAGTTAGAATTTCTTCCCCAGGAACTTTTTTCTACCAAAGAAATCATGGGTTGCAATAAAAATAAATCAAACCCACAAATGGAAGATGATATTTTCAAACAAATTTAATTCAAATGTTTACACCAACTAAAATTACATCCCTGTTATATGGGGCACCTATATTTTGAAAATATATGCAAAAATATACATGAGTCATTCTGTTTCTGATATTTCTATCCTTGTATTCCAACTCCAATAAAACTATTTTCCAGTTGTGAATTTCAAAACGATTCCACCATAATCAAACCATTCTTTAGAAGATCTGATTTAGCTATTTCCTGGTCAATAACAATAGAGATACTTGGAATAACAGAATCAGGTCTTGGAAACTACATTTCTCCTCCCTTCTTAGTTTAACAAGATTAGGAAGGTCTACATTAAACTAAAAATTTAATTATCTGAGGAGATGGCCTTCAACAGATATGTGCAAAAAAAAAGGATAGACCTCTGGGTGGTCCCAAGTCAATCTTGAGCCACCATTGGCACATGTGAGATGCAGGAAGTGAGGTAGAGAACAGCCTCTAGAGTTCTTGTGACTTCTTGTGGAGAGGACTAGAGTTCAGTTCTATCTTGGAGCTC
The DNA here is from genome assembly GCF_027887165.1 of Monodelphis domestica. NCBI lineage: Eukaryota > Metazoa > Chordata > Mammalia > Didelphimorphia > Didelphidae > Monodelphis > Monodelphis domestica. The sequence goes on along the minus strand of NC_077232.1, from coordinate 229,024,198 downwards.
AAGCTTGGGTAAATTCCGCAGACAGCTTCTCTTCAGATTGGTCACGTGAGTGATAAGGACTGATTCCCTTTTCTGCCTTGGCTCTCCAAGGCCTTAACACCCGCTTTGGCTCAGCCTGAGCCAGAGTGGTTCTGATTTAAACTCCTTTCCTTCTCTCCTGCTTTCCTTTTCTCCCTCTTTCCTTCTCTCCCTCTCTCTCTCCCTCTCTCTATATTTTCTTCCTCCTGTTGTAATTAAGTCACCATAAAATTTGGCAGCTGACTTGGGCATTTTATTATTTGAGATTTCCCTTGGTGACAATTTAAATTTAGATTTTTTCAGTCTCAACCATAATTTCACCCTTTACACAGTTTTCATTTCATCATCTTCTTCTTCTTCTTTTTGTTCCAAGGCAAAAGAGTGGTAAGGGCTAGGCAATTGGGGTTAAGTGACTTGTCCATCATCATACAGTTAAGAAGTATCAGAGGACACATTTGAACCAAGGACCTCCAGTCTCTTGGTCTGGCTCTCTATTCACTAAGCCTCCTTACTGACCCTCCAGGATATTTTTTTCTAAGACTATTAGCTTCCAGAAATTTAGTCTTAATCATTCACTTCTTGTTTATCAGTGTGAAAGTGAGATGAACTTGTGAAAGCATATGGTGAACTTGCCTTTTGTTTAGACTGTCTTGGAATTCAGAGTAACATACATTGAATATTCCAAGTCCTTTTAAATCATCCTGTCTGCTTCCCCCCCTCCCCACACACACCTCTACTAGATTCCAGCTAATCTAATCACAACTCTTTGAATCCAATACAATTCAAGCTTTTATTAAGCATCCATGACATGCAACCTGCTATGCTACTATATACACTACTAAGGAAAAAGAACAACTAAAAAAATGAAAATGCTTATGTATTAGTGTGTTCATATATGTATAGATATACATATATACATAAATAAAAAATTATTAAGATATTTAAAAAAAATTCTTGGGTACCAGATTAAGAATCCCTGTGTATATACAACATAGAAAACACATACTATATATATAAATTTATACATTTATACATACATATAAGTTTGTAAAATACATAAAAACAGAACTCCCAATTTTTTTGTATATATTATACATATAAATATATTACATATATTAAACAATGACTCTTAATATTTCTGTATAATTGATTCCTCTTATAATACTACTTAATTAATTTTTTTTGCATTTAAAATATTTATTTTGATAAGGGGCTTATGGATTTTGCCTGAATGCCAAAGAATTCCATTACACCCATGATATAACCATACCTTTTTAACATCTGTTCTTAGGGTATTGATGTAGCAATAGCCCTCTGGCCAATGCATAAATGGTCTTTCCATTTTATAGGTCTTTAAGATTTATGGAGAGGTTTAGATTCTTGGTAACTTGGATGAAGAAATGTCCAGACATATTTAGAAATAAGTAAACTTAAAATGCTATTTAAGATTTTAAGATGGCTAATTGTAATCTTTTTTGGTGGGATGGGGGACTAAGTTGAGAAAGTCCACAAAGGCGCAACTAGGTAGCACAATGGATAAAGTGCCAAATCTGGGGTTGGAAGGGCTTGGATTTAAATTTAACTTTGGATATTTTAGAGCCGGGTGATTCCCAGCAAGTCATTTAATGCAAATTGCTAGCCCTTGCTGCTCGTCTGTCTTAGAACTGATAAGACAAAAAGGATCTTTTTTTAAAACTCTGTAAAATGTTTTTATTGGTTTAAAGAACTCTTGATGAAAAAAGTTTCTGCTATCAACACAGATCAACATCTATTTTTTTTAATTTTTCGTCCTACTGGACTGTATGGGGTAGAAAATGATTGTGTAACTTGTCTGGGCTCATAGAATCAGTCTTAGTTAGAGTGCAGAACTTGAACTCAGATCTTCCTCATCTTCACTCAGAAATCAGTTTCCTAAGCATTATACTCACTACCTTTTCATTTTAACATTATGTCAATAATCTTTTCACAAAAAAAGAACACTTTCTATATTTTATTTTTCTGAATGTTCAAGATGAAAGGTAAAAAGGGTTCTATTTCAGTTACTCAAGAATCTTAATAAAATCATTTCTATAAAACTTAAAATTAAATGTTCAGCTGTTTTTGAATTTGAATTAATCTATAGAGCCAAAATATATTTGGCATTGGCAGAACTGGCTTCTTTAAAATGTTCTCATAAATCAAAAGAGGATTCAGAAGATCTTCCTCAAATCCCACAGATAAATTCATATTTGGGCTAAGATGAAGTATGAAAATTTTCAGCACGAAAGTTGTTATTTTCATAAAATTGTGGGCCTGTGAGAAAATCACTCTACAAAATTAATTGTGGCAATAAATATACAACCATTACAATGTGAAATGTAGAAGAAAAATTTGCTTTGGAGATAGACAATTCAAGGGAATGAAGGTCAGAAAACACAGAAGGTCCTTCACAGTAACAATTTCCATGTATAATAAAATATGAAACCAATGGGCTAATTAGTAAAAATTAAAAAATATATATATTGTCACTGTGAATGAAGTTGGCCAGGTGCTCACTTGACTGATGCTGCTTAATTTCTATCTATAATTGTCTAATATAGTATAGATGCATGTGCTTCAGTATTGTGGGGAAAACATAACAAAACTTTAACAATGTAGGGAAGCAGTGGATAGAAAACTGGATGTGGAGTTAGAAAGACCTGAATTTAATCGCCTCAGACACTATTAACTGTGAGTTGGTGGGCAAGTCATTTAACTCTGTTTGCTAGGAAGCAACTAGGTGACTTAGTGGAGAGAGTGATAAGTTTAGAGTTCAAATGTGGCTCCAGACACAAGCTGTGTGACCTGTAACCACTTTAAATATTTATATATATATATATATATATATATATATATATATATATATATATAATTCATTCATTCATTACAGAAAGAAATGGCAGAGCACTCTGGTATTTTTGCTAAGAAAAATCCCATTGATGGTATGGTCTCTGGTGTCATGAAGAATTGCATATGACTGAATGACTGAAAAAACAATGTAATAATTCCACCCAAGACCTTTCTAAGTAAGACACAGCTTGTAAGACCATATATGGAAGATGTTTCTAACCTCTGGACTGAGTACTGTGGTGGTCCATAGAGTAGTTCAAGGGTTTTGAAAAGTCATGCACATTCCAAACATTGCCATTTTTTCACTGTTATACTAACAGGGATGAGGAGAATGAATCTTTGATTCAATTTACGCATTTGCCTATCAGTGGAAATTCTGGAAATCTGAAGAATTGCTAAAGGTTTAAAGGAAAGGCAGAGAGGGGCTGAGGATGGTACTGAGACAGTATAAAAGTGACTTTGCTTTGTCTGTGATTGGAAGAGGAAACTGTTGGTGCCAACAAGTTCCTACTAGAGAAGCAGTACATCCATTTTGATCATATATCTGCTGGAGGAGTGCTACTGTCCAAAATTGGTTGAGTAAAGGAAGAAGAAGAAGAAACCTGCCAATATTCCAGGCTCCACTCCTTCATGGGTCATCTCCTAACTTAGAAGAGGAAACAAAAATTTCTGTTCAACCATTTCTCTCTTTACAAAGAAATGAAAGCACTAGTCCCCCCACTCATAACAAAGAAATGAATAGATGCAATTAAGCAAAATCAATCAACCCATCAACCAGGCCTTATAATGTGAGCAGTATTTCACAACTATAGTCTCCACAACTCCACAGAAAAAACATTTTTTTTATTTTGGCAGTGTCAAGCTGTGTCATTGTAACTCATATTTGGTTCCTTTTCATTGCCTTTTTATTTAACATTGCTTTAGTTATTTTGTATACTTTTCCCCCCTGGTTTTTGCTTCACTATGTGTTAGAAAATCATTCTAGGTTTCTGTGAATTCTATATACTCATTATTTTTTACAGCAGCGTAATATTCCATTAAAATATTTTTTAAAAATAGTCTTAACTTCTTAGTAACAATTTTAAGAGAGAAGAGAATCAAGGGTAATTATAGAGATAGGATTATAACATTAAGAGTTAAAGTAAAGTTGAAGATGGTTTTGCAGAGGCTAGCATGGGCACATGCTAGAAACTCTGGAGGAAGGATTCTGGAATGTGCAGATAGAGGAAGGAGAGTTTTGAAGGTGCAACGGTCAACAGGACTCTCTTTCTGTCCTGAAGCCCAAGAGGAAGGAGTGGCTTCTCACTGCTGAGAGTCTGTCTCACCAAACCTTTTTTCTGAGAGAAGGGAAACCTTTTGAATTCCTTTGGGAGTACCTTTTCTCACAGAAGAAACATACTTAAAGATCTTTACACTATCAACCCTGATTAAGAAGAAGCATTACCCAGAGTGTGTTGTGTAAGGGCTCTGGTATTCACCTCAGACCTGGTCCAGCTGGGGTGAACTCAGTCAACTTGAGTTCATCATTATCCATCTTGGAAACACTAATAACCTGACAAGGGAGGATTTTAGTGTCAGGTAGCATAGAGAGGGTTTGGGAATATTTAGCCAGAAGCAGGGAGTGTTAGGGAGCATCAAGATCATGAAGACTCCATTTTGCAATGGACTTAGGGGGAAGAGGAGATTAGGGCATCACGGTTCCTAAATCCTCCCTCCTTACCTTTTTGTTTAACTAATAAACCTGTTACTGTTAAACCAAGAAGTTTTGAAGACTGGTTTTCACTCTGGCCCTAGTGTGGTAAGGCCAAATCAGCTTTACTTCCATAAAGGGGACTGGGGTATCCAATGGTTGATAACAACATCCACACACTTCAGTTTACCTGAATATTTCACAAGGCAACCAGGTTTAAGTGACTTGACTAGCATCATACAGCTAGGAAGTATATGAGTCTATATTTGAATTTAGGTCCTCTGAATTCCAGGTCTTGTATTCTATCCACTGTGCTACCTTACTGCTTCCCATTAAATTATTGGATTGATTTGAGTATTCACCAGTTGATTGTTACCAACTTAACAATGTGGTTATAGACATCACCAATGAATTAAAATGACTTTCTCCCACATTATCAAAGGTCTTTTAATGTCTGCTAGTGAACTTTTGTTTCTCATTCTCTGTGGACCTATAGCTTTTGGCAGATCTGATCACCTCTTCCTCCTGGACACTGTCTTCTCTCTCAACTCTTTTAATTCAATTCTCTCCTGTGCCTATATGATTCAACCTATTATCTGTGGGTAACTAACAGTGCTCTGCCATAGGCCCTGTTCTTTGTTTAACTTATCTCTTATTATTCTCATGGGTTCCATAATTATTTATATACGATTACCAGATCTATAGCCAGTACTAACATCTCTCCTGAGCTTCAGTACCACTTTATAAGAAAAGTAATGTGTACAGAGTGAATTATTCATAGGATATTGGCATTTGTCCTTCATGGACTAATTTCTAACAAAAAAGAAATGCTAGTAGCAAATTTGGCAATTGGGTTCTTGTTTCTTATTTTATCTTGTCAGCTAGAATACTCTGTGAAAGCACAAATTAAAAGTGATACTATGGAAAAGGAAGTCACACACATAGGAATATATACATATATGCATGAATATATTCAACTGCATTTTCCCGCTGACAAATAAAATTGAGTGAATGCATCAATTAATGAATGAAAAAGGGCAACCCTGGGCTAGTCTTTTACTATTGCTAGTTTACCTAGCAAGGAGTCAGCTATATCTCCTGCCAATTGAACTGGGTTGGCCTCTTGATTGCTTGCATGAGTTTTTAAAACTGGTGAGACTGGAAAACAGTAAGTCAGAAAATAGGCATAGACAAATATCTCACACCCTATATACCAAAATATGGTCAAAATGGATATATAACTTTGACATAAAGGGAGATGCCATAAACAAATTAGGGGAGCATGAAATAGTTTACAAGTTAAGTTTGTGGAGAAGGGAAGAATTTATAACCAAGCAAAAGATAGAGAACATTATGAAACATTAAATGAATGATTGTTATATTAATTTTTTAAAGTTTTGTACAAACAAAATCAATGCAACAAAGAGAAGAAAGGAAATAAGCTGGGGGAAAATATTTTATAGTAAATTTCTCTGATAAAGGTCTAATTTCTGAAATCTGTAGAGAACTTAGTCAAATGTATAAGAACCAAAGTTACTACTGAATTGAATTTTGGTAAAAGGATAGTAATAAGGAGTTTTCAGATGGAGAAATCAAAGCTCACAATAATCATGTGAAAAAATATTCTAAATCATTATTGATTAAAAAAATCCAAATTCAAACAAATTTGAGTTACCATCTCATACTTACCAGATTGGTCAATATAATAGTAAAGGAAAATGATAAATGTTAGAGGGGATGTGGCAAAATTGGGATACTAATGCTTTTGTGGAGTTTTGAACTGATCCAACCATTCTGGAGGTAAATTTGGAACTAGATCTTTGTACTATAAAACTGAACATATCCTTTGATCATGTAATATCATTACTGATGTCTTTATCTTAGAGATAAAAAAGGATGAGTAGGGAAGGACAAAAATATAATAGCTGTTTTTGTGGTGGCAAATTATTGGAAATTGATGGGATGTCCATCAACTGGAGATTGCCTGAACAAATTGTGGTATATGATGATGATGGAATATTATGCTATAAGAAATAATGAACAGGATGATTTCAGAAAAAAAGTTGAGAAGACCCAAATGGACCAAAGTGAAATAAGCAGAATGAGGAGAACTTTGTACCCAGTAACAGCAATATTATATGATGCCTAACTGTGAATCTCAGCAATATAATAATCAAGGGAAGTCTGAAAGACTTATGATAAAAAATGTTCTTCACCTCCAAAGAAAGACCTGTTGTAATCAGAATGAAGATCAAAACATATTCTTTTTTCCTTTAGTTTATCTGTGTTTTTATTTTGGGGTTTTGGTTTTATGTGAGCATTCTCTTATAACAATGACCAATATGGAACAATGTTTTGCATGTAATATATGTATAATCCAGATAAAATTGTTTACCATCTTTGGGAAGAGGAAGAGAATAGGAGAGAGACAACTTTGATTTTATAATTTTGGAAAACATGGTGAAAAATATTACATTTAATTGGGAAAAAATATTAAAAAAACAAATATTCATCCACCTAATTGTTTTTAAACCTAGTCATGATGCGCTCTTAATTGTCCTCAATTGTTTCTTTGTGTCAAGCTCTTCTGGAGGACTCTTATCTATGCTACACCACCCTGTCTGCAATTCTGATTCTAAGGTCACTAAGGCACAAACAACAAGTCCTGTGAGGATCACCTTTAACACCTCAAATGGAAGACAAACAGAACAGAAATAAAAATCTCTTGCTCCTCATAGGTTCAGTTCATAGTATTTACCCTGGTTGTAGCAGATAGCAGTCCCTTAGAAGAGTTCAGCTTAGAAGGTGTTGGAAACAGAGTGCAGGAAGAAAATTTACAGCCCAGTCTTGCCAGTTTAAAGATAAAAGCTGCCAATCAAGTAAGCTACATCCACAATGAAGTAGGGGATGTAGCACAGCTCCATGCTAGGCAAACTAGGCATGCCGGAATCAGCTATTTAAAGTCTTACTATTTTTCAAGCCTCAAGCAAAGTGCAAATAAGATTTTCTTTTCTCTCAAGGAGATACATTCCAGTACACAAATACAACACATAAAGGAGAGTGGAAGTCAAGGAAAACAGCAATAGACTTATACCATCATTTCCAGGAATTACGGTGTTCATTTGATTACTCTTCTCAAATCTAGTGCTAGAAAAGGGGGGTGGAGATCATATTCTAATAATTCAGTGTGAAGATGACAGAAATATTGTGGTGGGTTTGTGTCTGAGCAAGATAAAGTTTATTCTGACTAATAAAATTCCAGAATTGCAATTGGTCTGAGCTGAAATTCATTCAAAAGTGGAAAGAATATAGTGTAAGCAGCATAGTACAGAGATGTCCAGACATATAACTTTGTCAGTGAGCATTTAATAGATTTCACAGTTGATATTAAATCCAATCCCTTTTCAGCAAAATTAAGTGAATATTTTATCAAAATGTTATCATATTAATAATGATAAGCATAGTACTTTAAAGTATATAGCATGCTTTGTGTGTCATACATAAAACAAAAGAGTCCTTAGACATTATTGTCATGGGATGAATAACTAAATACTTGGTGATTGATTTACTGAAAGATATCTTAGCTGAAAGAAATCTTAAATGTGATAATAAAGGTCTATACCTGACCTTGATATTGCCAATAGTTCATGACAATAATCACAATTATTCCTAATTAATTATACTTCCTGGCATTTGTTCCACTTGGTTCTATTCTTTGACCATTTCTACCTCTTTATAAATTTGGACTCCACTCTTCAAATCCCAAGCATAAATGGGTGAGGTTTTTATCACTTCTTGTCATCAGACTTCTACAATATGCACAGTGTACCAGACAGTACCCTCCTTTCCTTCTCTTTCTCCCCTCCATCTATTATCTACGCTACTTGAAAGCAGGGACTGACTTTCTTGCTTGCCTTTATACCTCTAGCACTGAGAACAGTGCTTGTCACATTTTAAGTGTAATTTGATACAAGATCATTCTGTTTGTCTATCTATTATAAAGTAATTTGTCATTTAACTGGTATTCATAGCGTGCCTGAGGCATCTTGCTCTGTATGTGTGGGAGAGAATGCCGATTGTGACTTAATGCTATGTGCTACATAAGATCTATACAAAGTTGGTACTGAGTTTCTTTGAGAAAAAATGTGTGATTCCACATAGTTTTTGAGGGAGAAGCAGCAGTGATTTAGAGGAAGGAATCTCTTTAATAGGTCTAATTTTCACCCAGCCTATCTAGATATTGCTAGAATAGGTCTCTGAGTGACATCAATCTCTCTCTCTTGATTGTAGCTAAAATTATATCTTACTTCCAGGTGTTTGCTGTTTTAATATATGAGTTTACGTGCTATTTGTGATGGTCACATATATACAGCAAACAGAGGGACAAGTATATATAATTCTAATCCAATATATTTTTGTACTAGAGAAAAGAGTGTCCAGCTTCATGGTACTCTTGGGACCTGCCTGTTCTTTCTCTTAGCTCCCATCTCCCCACTAGAATGATAGTAGCATAGCCAATACTGTTGTCTGTCCTCCTCTCCAGAGAGGAAATCCAAGGTTCAAAGCATCTATGAGGGGGCAGCTGAGTAGCTCAGTGGATTGAGAGCCAGGCCTAGAGACAGGAGGTCCTAGGTTCAAATCTGGCCTCAGACAATTCCCAGCTATGTGAACCTGGGCAAGTCACTTGACCCCCATTGCTTAGCCCTTACCAATCTTCTGCCTTGCAGCCAATATAGAGTATTGACTCCAAAATGGAAGGTAAGGGTTTTAAAAAAAAAAGTATCTATGACATGAATTTAAACATTGAGATAAACTCCGTGGATATGCCTATCCTACTGGAAACTGCTTTCATATTTTAAAAAATTATCTCATGACATGAACATTGGTTGTATAATTGTAATTAAGCTTATTATAAAAGTGCCTTAAAGAGCAAGAGAGCCTTTCCCAGTATCACAAAGCTATTGTCACAGTCTAGACTCAAACCCATGTCTTCTGTCTCTGATTTGTTCTATCTCTACAGCTATTAGGCTGTATTTGGTCTTGAATTGCTACATGTACAGATATGAAGAATGATTAGGTCAAAATCTTTGCTCATATACCCATTTTCTAGTACTTCATAACACTTATCTCTAGCTTATAAAAAGAAGTTGAGGACAGAAGGAAGGAAAAATCCAATTTCCCATTTTAAAAAGTGAGTTACTTCGGATCCATTGACTTGGTAAAGTCCCTAACCAGATCCCTGATAAAACCAGCCATTTACAAAACATCAAGTCTTCCTCTGCCGCTTTGGATTAAGGGTTCTGACCTTAAAAAATGGTTCTACTTCCAAACATCTCTTCTCTTTGTAAACACAATAAACTGATGGCTATGTTGCTCATACATACTTCTTGACAGAAATAAGATAATGTCACTCTTCAAATAAGTTCTTACTTACTGGTTACCTTTTGATGGGCTTATCTGCTGCCAGCAAAGAAGAGATAGCTAGTTTGGTAAAGCTGGCCAAGCCAGACCTATAAATCAGAGGATCTCTATGTGGAGTCTGTGCATAACAGTTAGGATTTGATGGCATACATATTTGAGAACATGGGCATTTTTCTAATACATTTATCTGGCTTTTCAGCACACCACACACACACTGGGAATTGAAAGGGTTGTTTTTCAATATGATAAGTGATCCAGGTATGGATTTATACTAAGCAGTAGCATCACTGAAGAATTAGAGTGCGGATTGAGTAATAAAACCCTGGTCTCACAACCTGTGCATTCACAGATCACCCAATTAGCTGCAGATTAGAACATTCATTAAAAGCACCACTGAGCTGAATTTGTCTTGGTAGGTTCTTAGCTTTCAAATCTCTCCTGACAAAATTCAGGTTTGTTGAGTGCCTCTGAATGGTGTAAAACATTTATTTCTTTCACCTTTTTTTAGCACAAGCTGCTAGTGTCTTAGTGTAATGTTGGATACTGGTACCAATCTACAATGGACATTACATGTAGACTGAAAATAACATGAACTGAATCACAAGTGTGACAAAGTGGAAAGAACATGTAATTAAGAGATAGAAGACTGTGATAGGAGTCCTACTTCTTTCCCATACTATACACCGACAACTCTTAAGCAGAGGCAGTATTCAAAGTCAGCCCTTCTGACTTAAAATCCAAGGCTCTGTGTCAAATTGTATCCCCATCAAGGTTCTCATCTGCAAAAGAATGAGGCTGGTCTTGATAATGCCAAGTTGTTCCTTTCAAGACTTTAAACCCAAGTAGATCACACTCTATGTAGATTCTATATATAAAAATGGTAGTGTGTAGGATATAAAATCAATCTCTTCAATTCAATTCATCCTCAATAAAGGGTGTATGTCCTGAACATAAATAACTTGTGTCCCTAATTTTCTTCCATCAAAAGCTGTCATTTTTTTTCTTGATAGGTATTCATGAAAATCCTTGGAAACTTAATATTGAATAGGAAAAAAAAATAAATTTTATCCTATTTATACAAGGCAAAAAACTTCATTTGCAGTTTGTATTTATGTTACTTCACATCTTTAAAAGAAGCAAGAGAGGAGGCATATAGATGGCTCAGTAAATATAGAGCCAGGTGTAGCGACAGGAGGTCCTGGGTTCAAATGTGGCCTCAGATACACTGTAACTGTGTAACCCTGGGCAAGTCATTTAATTCCAATTGCCCAGCTCTTACTACTTTTCTGCTCTGGAACCAATAATTAGTATTGAATATAAGATGGAAGGTAAGTATTTAAAAAAAACTTTTAAATCCTATAAAGTAACAAGGGGATTTAGTGGTTAAAGATCTGACTTAACATAGTCAGACCTAAACAAATGGAAAAATATTAATTGCTCATGGAATGGCTAAAATGATATAATAAAAGTGGCAATTTACCTAAATTAATTTACACTGAATAGTGTCATGACAATCAACTATGTAAAATTATTTCATCAAACTAGAAATAATAATAATAAAATTTAGCTGGAAAAACATAAGGCCAAGAATATCAAAGAGAATTAATGAAAAATAAATGAAAAGGAAGGTGGCTTAGTTATATCAGCTGTCAAACTGTATTGTAAAGCTCAAACCAGTAAAACAATGTTGGACTGGTTAAGAAATGAGTGGTGGATCAATGGAATAGATGAGGCCTTCAATATGCAAAAGTTAATGATCAAAGTAACCTAGCATTTGACAAAACCAACCTTTTGGAAAAACTTTGTATTAAAAAAAAATCTCCTGGGAAAACTGTAAAACAGTATAACTAGGCATCGAGCAATACCTCACAAAATATACCAAGGTAAAGTCAAAATGGATACCTGATTTAGAAATAAAGGGTTATGGAACCAACCAGGTGGCTCAGTAGATTGAGAACCAGCCCTAGACATGGAAGGTCCTCATTTCAAATATGGCATCAGACACTTTTTATATGTGTGAACCTGGTCACATCACTCATCTCCCATTGATTACCCTTTATCATTATTATGTCTTGAAAGGTAACATGGAAGGTAATGGTTTAAAAAAGAGAGAGAGAGAAATAAAGGGTTATTCCATAAATAAATTAGAGGATCACAGAATAGTTTACCTTAGATATATGGACAAAGAAAGAATTTACATCCAAACAAGATATATAGAACTTCATGAGTTGTAAAATAGGTAACTGACTATATTAAGTGAAAAAAACAATTTTGGGGAAAACTTTATATGAAGTATCTCTGACAAAAGCTTTATTTCTCAAATATATAAAGAATTGAATCAAAATTTATAAGAATATAAAGCATTCCCCAAATGAAAAATGGCCAAAGGACATGAATGCACATTTCTTAGATCAAGAAATGAAAACTATCTTTAGTCATATGAAAAAATCCTCCAAATCATTATTAATTAGAGAAATGCACATTGAAACAACTCTGAGGTACCACCTCATGCCTATCAGACTGGCTAATATGACAGAAAAGAAAAATGATAAATATAGGAGAGGATGTGGAAAAATTGGGAGACTAATACAGTGTTGGTAGAGTTAAGGACTGATCCAACCATTCTGAAGAACAATTTGGAAAGGACCATAAAATTGTTCATACACTTTGACTCAGCAATATAATTTCTGGTTTTATTTCCAAAAAAAACATCAAAGACAAGAGAGAAGGACATACTTGTACAAAAATATCTGTAGCAGCTATTGTCATAGTGGCTAAGAACTGGAAATTGTAAAGATATGCATCATTTGGTGAATGACTGAACAAATCGTGGTATATGATTGTAATGGAATACTATTGTACCATAAGAAATAATGAGCAGGATGATCACCCCCCAAAAAACAGAAAACCTGGAAAGATTTATGTGGCATGAAGTATAGTGATCAGAACCAAGTGAACATTGTACAGAGTAGCAGCCATAGTGTATGATGATCAACTGTGAATGAATTAACTACTATCAGAAATGCAAGGATCCAGTACAACTTCAAGGGACTCATGATAAAAAGGGCTATCCATGGCTATAGAAGGAACGGACAAAATATGAATGCAGATTGAAGCTTACCATTTTTCACTTTATGTCCTCCTAAGATTTTTTTATAGTGGAAGAGATACGGGTCTTCTTTTAAAACATGATAAACAAGGATATATGTAGAAACTATGTCATATTACCTGCGAGCTTGGGGAAAGTCAGGGTGGGGAAGAAAGAATATGTTTTGCAAAATTAAAAAAAAAACCTAAATAATGGAAATTGTATTGACATGTTATCTAGAAAAAAATTAATAATTAAAAAAAAGAATTCAACTAATTTACAGTTCAAGTCTTGTTTCTGACATATTCAGTCTGTGTGATATTGGGCAAATAGTTAGCTTTTTAGTGTGCTATAAAATTTTCTGTGAGTTTCCAGGCTGCATTGATGAAGGGAATTTCCTTTCTCTGAATCTCTTATACTAATGAAATCAATCGTCTTAAGTTTTCTTTTCTCATTATTTCCTTTAATTTTTGTTTATGTTTTGAGTTACTATGGTTATTATATTCCTACCTTATTCCACTGAATCACTCTTCTACTTCTTAGCCAGTAGCATAAAGTTTTGATTATTTTTGCTTTAAAATAAAATTTAAGATCTGGTACTGCTAGAACTTCTTTTACATTTTTTTTCATTAATTCTTTTGAGATTCTTGACCTTTTTTCCTTTTAAATGAATTTAATTATTTTTTTCTCCATCAATAAAATATTTTTTGGTACATCAACTGGGATGACATAGAATAAGTGGATTAGGTAGAATTGTCATTTTTGTTACTTTTGTCCCAACTACCATGAATAATTAATATTTTTCTAATAATTTAAATTTGACTTAATTTGTATAAAATTGTTTTATTATTATTTTCATATACCTCCAGGGTTTTTCTTGTAGATTTTCTTGAAGGGACTTTACAATGTTGATTGTTAATGTTTATGAATTATCACATCACTATTGTCAACATTTCTAGTACAATGTTTAATAATATCGGTGAAAATGGACATCCCTGTTTTACTCCAGATCTTACAAGGAAAGCTTCTAACTTGTCTCATTTTGATAATGCTTGCTGATGATTTTAAGTAGATGTTTTTATCATTTTAAGGAAAAATTCAGTATGCCTAAGGTTTCAAGTTTTTTTTTTTAATTGTTAATGAGTATTTTATTTTGTCATGTGCTTTTTCTTCATCAATTGATATAATAATAATTTTGTTGGTTTTGATGTCAATATAATGAACTCTATGAACAGTTTTTCTTATATTGAACCATTCTTACATTCCTGGCATATTATACTACTTGGTCACAATGTATGAGTTGTAAGATATTGCTGTAGTATCATTGCTAGTTTTCTCTTGGGATTTTTTTCACTAGTGTTTATTAGTGAAATTGATATATGATTTTCTTTTTCTGTTAAGACTTTTCTTAAATTTGGAAAATTTTATTTAATTAATTAATATAGAAAAATTTTCCATGGTTCCAATATTTATGTTCTTTCCCTAACCTCCTCCCATCCCATCCCATAGTCGATATGCAATTCCACTGGTTTTTACATGTGTCATTGATCAATATCTATTTCCATTATTATTGATATTTGCACTAGGGAGATTGTTTAGAGTCTATGGCCCCAATCATACCCACATCAACCCATGTGATGTTGTCTTTCTTCTGTGTTTCTGCTTCCACAGTTCTTCCTCTGAATGTGTATAGCATTCTTTCTCATAAGTCCTTCAGAATTGTCCTGGATTATTGCATTGTTGCCAGTAGAGAAGTACATTACATTTGATTATGCCACAGTGTATCCATCTCTGTGTATAAGGTTCTCCTGGTTCTACTCCTTTCACTCTGCATCAATTACTGGAGTTAGTTCTAGTTCTCATGGAATTCCTCCAGTTCATTATTTGTGGATGGAATACAATAATATTCCATCACCAATAGATACCACAATTTGTTCAGCCATTTCCCAATTGAAAGGTACCTACTCTTTTTCCAATTTTTTGCTAGCATGAAGAGCGCAGCTATAAATATTTTTGTACAAGTATTTTTCCTTATGATCTCTTTGGGGTATAAACCCAGCAGTGGTATGGCTGGATCAAAGAGCAGGCAATCTTTTAAAGTCCTTTTGGCATAGTCCCAAATTGCCATCCAGAATGATTGGATCAATTCAGAACTCCACCAGGAATGTATTATTGTCTGAATTTAACCACATCCCCTCCAACATTTATTAATTTCCATTGCTGTCATATTAGCCAATCTGCTAGGTGTGAGGTGGTACTTCAGAGTTGTTTTGATTTTCATTTCTCTAATTATGAGAGATTTAGAACACTTTTTCATGTCCTTATTGATAGTTATCATTTCTTTATCTGAAAATTGCCCATTCATGTCCCTTGACCATTTATCAACTGGAGAATGGCTTAATTTTTTTTTTGGACAATTGATTTGATCCTTATATATTTCAGTAATTAGACCTTTGTCAGAGGTTTTTGTTATAAAGATTGTTTCCTAATTTTTTGTTTCCCTTCTAATTTTGGTTGTATTGGTTTTGTTTGTACAAAACCTTTTTAATTTAATATAATCAAAATTATTTGTTTTACATTTTGTAATTTTTTCTAACTCTTGCTTGGTCTTAAAATCTTTCCTTGCCCAATGATCTGACAAGTATACTATTCTGTGTATACATAATTTACTTATAATTTCCTTCTTTATATATTCAAGTCATTCACACATTCTGAATTTATCTTGGTATAGGGTGTGAGATGTTGATCTAAAGCTACTGTCTCCCATACCATTTTCCAATTTTCCAGCAGTTTTTGTCAAATAGTGGATTTTTATCTCCAAAGCTGGGATATTTGGGTTTATCATAGACTCTCTTGATGAGGTCACTTACCCCAAGCCTATTCCACTGATCTTTCCTTCTGTCTTTTAGCCAGTGTCATAATAATTTGATGACCACTGCTTTATAGTACAGTTTAAGATCTGGTACTGATAGGTCACCTTCCTTCACAGTTTTTCCATTATTTCCTTTGACATTCTTGATCTTTTGTCCCTCCAGATGAACTTTGGTATAGTTTTTTTCTAATTCATTAAAATTTTTTTTTTGGTAGTTCATGTTCTAGTCCCTATTCTTTGATTGCAGAGAAGTGTAAAGAGATCTACTGAGTGAAATTAGGAGACATGGATTTAAATTAAACCTCTGATTATTCTTTCTAGTTCTATAAAAGAGTTTTCTGGTAGTTTTATTGGCATAGCAGTATAAATTAATTTAGGTAGGAATATAATTTTAATTATATTAGCTCAATCTACCCATAAGCAATTATTTTTTTCAATTGTTTAAATGTAACTTTATTTGTGTGTAAAGTATTTTGTAATTGTATTCATATAATTTCTTTGTCTAAACAACAAGATCTGAAGTATTTTATATTGTCTAGAGTGATTTTAAATGGAGTTTCTCTTTCTAACATTTGCTACTGAACTTTGTTGGAATTACATAGAAATGATAATGATTATGTGGATTTATTTTGTATCCTGAAACTTTGCTAAAGTTGTTGATTATTTGGTTGTGAAGTTTTTAGTCCCTAGTACATGGTCAATTTTTTATATATACCATGTGTTGCTGAAAAGGTGGCATATTCCTTTTATCCCTATTGAGTTTTCCCCAGATATTTGTTAAATATAATTTTTCTAAAATTTCATTTACTTCCTCCTTTACTTCTTTCTTATTTATTTATTTTTTGTTAGATTTATCTAGCTCTGATAAAGGGAAGTTGAGATCTCCTAGGAGTATAGTTTTATGGTTTATTTCATACTTAAGTTTCTATAGTTTCTCCTTTGAATGGTATGGCATATGTATACTGCCTTTTATCAATATGTAATTACTTTCATATCTATTTTATTCAGATCTATTTTTGCTTTAGTTTTGTCTGAGATCATGATAGCTATTGCTGTTTTATTAATGTTAATTAAAGCCCAATATATTCTACTCCAGTCCCTTACCTTTACTATGTATATATCTACCTGCCTCAAATGTGTTTCTTTTAAACAATATATGTCAGGATTCTGGTTTTTAAACCATTCTGTTATCCATTTTTTTATGGCTCTATTCATCCCATGTACATTCACAAATATGATTACACATCTGTGTATTCCCCTCCATCTTATTTTCCTCTTTTAATACAGCCCTTTTCCCTTTCACTCTGTCCCTCCACACTAGTATTTTGCTTTGATTTACTTTCTCCATTGATCCTCCTTTATATTGCTCTATTTCCTACCATTACCCTTCTTTATCTCCTATTTCTACTTTTCTATGGTGTCTTTTAAGCACACTCCCTAATTTCCCTATTTCTTATTTTATTCCCCTCTGCATCACCCCCTTTTTTATTCCCCTTCTATCTCTTTATATGGTATGATAGTATTCTATTCCCCAATGAATCTGGCTGTTCTTCCCTTTCTGAGCCAGTTCCCATGAGAGTAAGGTTTTAGTATTATCCATCACCACCCTCATTCTTTCTTCTACTGACATAAATCCCCCCACTTCATTATTTGATATAATTTACCCTATTTTACTTCTCTCTTTCCATTTCTCTTAGTGCAATCTTCTTTTTTAACCCTTGATTTTTTGCATATAATTCCAAATAGTTTACTACCATACCTTCTGTTCATGCATATTTCATCTAACTACTATAATAATTATAAAAAGTATTAAAAGTTAGAAATATCATCTTCCTATAGGAATATAAACACATTAACCTTATTGAAGCTATTAATTTTTTTCTCTTTCTTATTTGCCTTTTAATGCTTCTCTTGAATTTTACATTTGTACATCAAATTATCTGTTCTACTCTGATCTTTTCTTCAGGAAGACTTGGAAATGTTCTATTTTATTAAATGACAGTATTTTCTCCTGAAAGAATATAGTTAGTTGGATAGGTTAGACTCTTGGTTGTAAATTCAATTCTCTTGCCTTCTAGAATATCGCATTCCAAAGTGGAAGTGGAAGTGAAATTCAAAGTGGAAGCTTCCAGATCCTATGTAATTCTGACTGCATCTCCATGATATTTGAATTGTTTCTTTCTTGCTTCTTGTAGTATTTTCTCCTTGGCCTGGAAGTTCTTGAATTTGACTATAACATTTCTGTGAATTGTCATTTGGGGATTTATTGCAAGAAGTAGTCAGTGGATTCTTTCAATTTCTATTTTAACTCTCTTGTTAAAGAATATCAGGGCAGTTTTCTTTAATAAGTTCTTGTAATATGGTGTCTAAGCCTTTTTTTTATCATGCCTTTCAGATAGTCCAATAATTTTTCAATTGTCCCTCCTGGAATCTTTTATCTAGGTCAGTATATTTTCATTCTTTTGCTTTTGTTTTATAGTTTCCTGCTGCCTTGTGAAGGTGCATGCTTCTAATTGTTTTATTCTAGTTTTTAAAGACTGAATTTCATCCCTGGCTTTTTGGTTATCCTTCTCATTTGGTCTGATTTTCTCTGGAGGACATCTTTGATTTCCTTTGCCTCATCTTTCATCTCTTTTGCCTCATTTTCAAGCTGATTAATTTTGACTTTCAAGACACTATTTTCTTGTTTTAGTTCAAGTGCCAATGTTTCCAGATGACTTATCTTTCTTTTTAAGTTCTTTTCCCAGTTGCCTTCAGCCTCTCTTAATTGTGCTTTGAATTGAATTTTTCCAAAGCCTGTGTTCAATTTGATGAAGTTTCTGTGTTTTTGCTTGGTATTGCTTGATCTTCCTTTGTTACATTTGCTCTTTGTTCATTGCCTGGATAGAAGCTGTCAATTGTAATTTCTTTTTTCTTTTTCTGTTGTTTGCTCATATTTTCCACTTCTCCCCACCCCCCATCCCACCAGTAGCCTATAGTCTTGCTCCTCTCATTATGTGCTGGATCTGTGGGTTTGGGCTTTTCTGTCAGTCTTCACCCTTGAAGCTTAGTCAAGAAGGCTCTCAGAGAAGTCTGTGGGAAGGGGTGTTGGAGCTTGAGCTTCCCTGCCCTCTGAAATCTTCATGAGATTGAGCCCAGAGGAGTTGAACTTGCAGAGCTGGATGTGCCATGAGGCCAAAACCTTAGGAAAGGGGGGGGATATGGAGTGTCTCAGCTGCTATTGGGCCGCCTTCTCTGATATTCTCCTCCAGCTGCCTCCCTGCTGCCTGTGTTCAAAGTCCTGAGCCTGCCACAGCTTTTCCCACAAGGTACTCCCTCCAGAATAGCACCCTTGCCCACCTAGAGATTCCAGCCACTGCTGGAGGCTCAGTATTGTAGGTTGGGGAGGGGTCCTGGGACCTTCCCCTTAGACACAAGTGTTCTTTAATTCAGTATTTTGGGGGGGCATACCTTTTAAGGTGAATCTATCAGGAGGGTTCCTTAGCTCTGACCTATTGTTAGATATGGTTTTCAATCCCCTAGAGGCATTTTGTTTTTAATTGGTGAGGAATGCTTTTCAGAGGTCTGAACTTTTGCTGCCCCTAAGCTGCCATCTTGACACCACCCCAGTTTTTTTAATGAGATATTTCATGTTTTCTTCCATTTTTTCATTCTTTTGACTTTGTTTTATCATTTCTTGAGGTTTCATAAAGTCATTTGTTTCCATTTGTCCAATTCTAATTTTAATGAATGAATTTCTTCAATGACTTTAAATTATTCCTTTTCCATTTGGTCCACTCTATTTCAGAAGACAGTATTTTCTTCACTGGATTTTTGTTCCTCTTCGTCCAGTTGACCAATTTTGCTTTTTAAGGTGTTATTTTCTTTTGTATTATTTTCATTTCTTCCTCTCCACCCCCCATTTTACTTCCACCTGTCTTATTTGATTTTGAATTTCTTTTTGAGTTCTCCCAGCACCTAAGACCAATTTCCACTTTTCTTTGAAGTTTCTTATGTGGTTGCTTAGACTTCACTGTCCCCTATTGATTCTCTGTGTTGATCTTTGTCTAAATAGTAATTTTCTATGATTATGTATTTGTTTTGCTGTTTGTTCATTTTCCCATTTTTTTTTTTGCCTGTGTACTGGGAGTTCTGAAAGCTGCTGATTGTGTCTCCTCTGCTGATATCTTTTAGGACTCAGCATTCTGACCTATTTTGCCCTGGGGCTAGTCTTTCTCCTTTCACAGACTTGAAATAGCCAAACACTTTGTACCTCTGAGTTCCACTAAAAGCTGGTGCCAGGACTTGGTAATTCTCAAGGTGGGTGTGGAGTGCTTTGTTGTAGATGTTGGCAGGGCCCCTGGATCTTGAAGTTGGCTTAAACCCAGCCTTGAATTCTGATGCAGTAGGTGGGGGAATGGTTGGCCAGCATTGCTCTTTATGTCATTTTACTTCCCACTCCCCTTTATCCCATGACAATCAACTCTCTATGTCAAACTTTCAAGTTTTTTTTTTTTTAGGAGAGACTTCTCACTCTATTTTGCTATTGATTTTTAATTCTGATCATTTTGAGGTGCTTTTAAAAGATTGGTTTAGAAGGATTCTCAGTGTGGTTTCAACTTTTACTTCTACTAAGCAGCTATCTTGGCTACAGCCCCTCTAGCTATATTATAAATAACACAAGTGTCTTCTATAAGGAAACTATGCTAAAACACTGTAGTGTCTAATGTTGGGTGTGGTGTATTAGTGGGGAAATTGAGAAGGAACCAAAGTTGCCAGATACTTGGGGAATAAATATAAAGTAACACTACTTCCTTCCTCCCCTTCCCCCCAAATTGTGCTATTAACAAATGGAGTCAGTTCTGACTGTACTGAAAGTGTAAGGAAAATTCCCCTCAGTTCTCCTTCTTTAAATGACGTTCTTGGAAGTTCCAATCCTAATACATTGAATCTGATTATAGTCTCTATTAAAATCAAGCTGTCTATTTATAAGTATAAATATATATATATTTAGGTATAAATGTAAATATAATATAAATACAAATAGGTATAAATATATATATATATGTATATTATATATATATATATATAAGTATAAAGGTATAAAGGTATAAAGGGTTGAAGAGTAATGAGGACAGAGGGAAAGGAAATTCCTAGCTATTTCCTATATACATCTTAGGGGTTTGAACCAGGGAGTCTTCTTTAGAATAAGCTCTGGGTTTCCCCTAAGGAGAAAAAGTCTTTATCCTAAAGGTGTCACCAGTTGAATGATAAGATTTTTTGTTGCTCAGGCAATAAGGATTGAGAAATGTGTATCTTCACCATAAAGGGTAGTTCCCTCTCCTCTCAGCTCATGGAGCAAAGAACTCCCAGTTTTCCAACTGCTGCCCTTTTTGAGCTTGGCTGGAAAGTTCCATACTATTCCCTGATGTCAGGTGGGGTTCCATCTCCTTTTCTCCTGATACAGTCTTTCAAATTCAATATTTCCATTGCTTCTGGTCTGTCCCTCTTATACCGTGGCCACACTAAGATGGAGGGAGTATGTTCAGGTCTTTAACAAATAAAAGGTGGTCCAGAGGCTCAGCACCAGGTTTATAAGCATTCATCAATGAAAAGAGAGAGAAGGTGATATAGAGAAGAGATATTTCAGCCTCACTAGAACTGTGACTCCATTTTGCTGGCTGACTGCCACCATTCCACGTATTGTCAAAGATCTCATATCAGATAAGAAATAGTAGAGAGAAACCCCAACCCTGTGGAAGGGGCAAGTATGGAGGCTTACGAGAGAGAGACCCTGCTTCCTGACTGGGATTAAGAACGCTATCCTTGGCAACAGGCTCCCAATCTCATGCTGTCTGATTTTTCATGGCTACATTCTGATGCTTCCCCCTCCCCCCAAATGGATACTGGCTCTACCTCATTATCACTCATGCTGATGCGAGGGGATGCCAGTTTATGACACCTATGTCTCATTTTTGGGGTGCCACAGGATGAAAGTACTTTACTTCACACAAGTCCCTATTGGTCCAGTTTCTTATTCTCCTCACTCTGTGTGCAGGAATAACGTACAAGTGAGCTATATACTCAAAATAAAAAAAATTCAAATCCCAATTTGCTCTCAAAATATCTTTAAAGAGTATCAGAAGCGGCATTTCACTTGGTAGTGGGTAAGGGGTATGGAGGGAAAGGGAAAATAATATTTACCTAAATAATTTTCTAAATTTGAGAAATCTATGATTCATTAGTTATTAGAATGGAAAAATATGTTAAACAACACATTATCAGCATTATAGCCAGAATAAGCTTAACTGTGTTCAGGAATTTGACCACTGAAAAAGAGCCAGGGGATATAGTCCTTCTAAACAGTAGATCAAAATACATTTGAACATAGTCATTAAGTCTTACATTTACATAAATTTCCTGTTTACATTTTTATTCAGTCTTTTCCTGGTAAAATGGCTTCAGCATATTCAAAATAAATGCATATACACATGAACCATCTATAATAACTTTGGGAATAAAGCATTGCTTTAATGACACACTAAATGTCATTTATTTGACTTTGACTCAGATTATACCATTAAAGAACCTGATCCTGAGGGGTCTACATAGAGAAAGAAAATCACTGTATTGAGGAAACATCCCACAACACAAGAATGGTTATTTTACAATTTTCTTCAATTAAAAGTCATTTATTAAGCATTTGCCAGGAACCTAGCAATATCCTAGGTGCTGGGAGTTATAAAGTGCATATAATTCACAGCTCTTCCTCCCAGGGAACCATAAATATTGTCTGGGAAAATAGTTATACATATACAAAACACCTAGAGAACAATTCTTGGGCAATATAAAAGCAAGGAGGAGAGACTATGGTATTACTGAATATATAAATGTAGAGGCTATTTAGCATGAAGTAAAGATTAGATTTGTGTCTGAATTTGATCAAGGATAGTTTAATTAAACCTTGAAACTGAATCCTCAGATTTAGAAAGTACCATATAGTTAACATGTAACTACACATCCTTTATGTGCTGAATGATGAAGTAGAAATGACATTAAAGAAAATGAAGATGTAGAACTAACTAAATAGGTAATACTTCATAGCAATTTAACCTGGAATTCAATAAACTCAACAAGACAAACTAATGGAGGTTCAAGTATTAGAAAATTCAATAATAATATATTGGTAAAACTAGAAAGCAATTCAGCAGAATATGGTTTTTAAACTAGCTTCTTATGCTACACCATAACAAGCTCCAAAGAGATATGACATATATAAATATATATATGTATATATATACATAAAAGGCCATATTACATAGAAGTTAGAGAGTAGAAAAAGAGTATGATTATTGAAATTACATACAATTTATTTTTTCCTAACTATCACCATATTATCTGCCAAAAGTTATAATTAATATGTTGGTTAATATGTCTCTCCATATTTCTATGAATTCCCTATATTATATCTTATACTGTAATAATATTTCATTCCATTCATATACTATACTTTATTTATATATCCCTTATCAATGGGTTATTTTCACAATAAGAAATGCTGTTATATAGATTTTTTTTCTGTAAAATACAATCATGTTATAGTCCAAGAAACTGAGACCTAGATCAATTAAGTAGCTTGCACAAGGTCAGATAGTAAGTAAATGAAATATAAAATGAAATAAGGGTCTGTGGTTTTAAGTGTGGCACTCTTTGTAGCTTTATCTTTTTTTTTTTAAACCCTTACCTTCCATGTTAGAGTTATTACTGTGTATTGGTTCTAAGGCAGAAAAGTGGTAAGGGTTAGGCAATCAGGATTAAGTGATTTGCAAAGGGTCACCCAGCTAGAAAGTATCTGAGGCCAGATTCGAACCTAGGACCTCCATCTCTAGACCTGGCTCTTAATCCAATAAATCACCCACCTGACCTGCACTTTATCAATTTTCAAAAGAAGAATAAAAAGTAATGAAAATTATTCCAAATCATTCTTAATAAAAATATAATTTAATAAAAGTTTGGTTTCACCTCATGAATGTGAACTCAGCAAAAATGATGAAGGTGGGAATAGTCAATATTAAAGAGACAATGAGAAGGGAAACACACTAAAACACCTTTGCTAGAACTATGAATTCCAGTGTGAACTAATATACCTTTGGTGTGAACTGTTGTAAAAAAAATTTAGAAGGAAAATTATGTTGCTGTTCATATTGTTTGAAGCAGTAGTCACCTTTTCCCTTGCATACCCAAGAAGGTAAAATATAGGAAGAAATGCAGTTATTTTATATTTTATTATATATATATATATATACATATGTATATATATATATGTATATTGACTAACTTTGGTTATGTATATATAACCAAAATTGTCAAAATACCCATAATAGCACTGGAAACTAAGTTGTTTTTCATTGGTTGAGTTTAAACAAATTATGCCATATGAATGTAACAGAGTACTAATGCAGCATATGAAGAAATGGATAGGAACACATAAAATAAACACAGAAAGATATGTGTAAACTGATGAGAGAAGGGAGCAGAACCCAGACAACATTATATACAATGTCTATAATAAGGTAAACAATAACAACACTAAAAGGCAACAGAACTTATATTAACTGAAAATCTTGTTCCCAGAGAACAAACAATGAAACAAATTTGCCTTCTTTCAAGAGAGATATGAGGGATATGAGAGTGGAGATTTCCACTTTAAAAATTGTTCCCATGGTGGAGGTTATGGCAATATTTATGGCTGGAGTAAGAGGCAGGGAACTTATAATGGGTTTCTTCTGTGAAGAATGGGCATAATAAGAAATTGCCTTCTTTAAGCATGTTTTGCTTCTCTAGACTGAAACCCACATCAGTTGGGTCCTAGGAACAATCAGTACCTAGAGTGATCAGGGAGTATGTATAGATCCAGAGAGTAAATATAATGACCATATCAATTGGGCCATATAACTTGGGATACAGAGTTCCTACTAGAACAAAACCCTGCTAACTTCATGAATTGACATTTCTAAGAATGAGATAGAGGAGAAAATCCCACAAAAACTCTATGAAATAAAAACTAGAGAAATTCAACCAGAGAGGAGAATTTGGGTTGAATAAATGAATGAAAAACACTTAAGTGATCACTATTTGCCAGGCTCTGTGTTATATACAAAGGACAAAATACAATCAAAGAAGACACTCCTGTGGGTTTAAGAAGATCACATTTGAATAGGAGAAGAAACCACACACAAAGAGTCAGAATTGAGAACAGTAGGTGGAGCCTCTAAGGGTTTATTCAAGTACCTTTCAGAACTACTTTCACCCATCTTAGACCAATGCACCAAGATACTGATTGGTTCAGGGGCTGAGTTTTCCTGTTTGGAGTAGGGACAGAGTAAATGTTGTTTGGAAATGGCTCCCAAATAATGGAGTCCTATTTTAGGCAACATAAGGTGAAAGCTTAATTTTTTCATAACTGAGGATCTCAAGAAAAATGTCTGAGTTTCAGTGGAAGGAGGGCCAGACTACGTGCAGAATAGTTAGGAAATGGCAAAGGTGAGACATGTAAGTATTGTCACATGAGACAGAGGGAGCGAGTTAGGGAGAAAGACAAAAGAGAGAGAGACAGGGAGAAAGAGAAAGAGAGAGAGAGAAGGGTGGAGGTAAAGTGAAAGAGGGAAAAAAGAAGATATGTCAACATACTGCAATATCACTATATCAGTTCTTTTTCTGTTTTAAATTGTTGCCTTCCATCTTAGAATCAATATTTTGAAGAATAAAAAATTAATTTGTTCTTCTTAGGGTGGACGTTGGTTCTTGACCCCATTAAGGAATGAAAGCCTGTTTAGAGTTACAGAATAAGACATCAGTGACATTTCATTATTGCCTTAGACCCAGTGAATTGAGAGGCTTCTCATCTCAAGGAAAACTACTTAACTCCTCAGACCTTTAGGAGCTGGAGGAGTAACTCTTGAGGACATGGTTATCCTTCCATAACCTTTCCCCTCCCTGGTGGAAGTTCTTGATGAGCTTATGCTGTATAACTTCTTGTTTTTGGATTGGGTAGACTTTTGCACCTAGATTGTAAGTTTTGACCCACCCCCCACACCCAGACAATGGGGTATGGGACAGAGAGGGGTGGGAGTCTTGAATCAGGAATCTAGAAAATGTTTGTCTCTGCACTCATGTATTGGCTTTGCTACTAGGGCAATTTCCCCTTTCTCATGAGAAAGAATCAAGACTGCTTCTTATACTATTCATTCTGACTCCACATTTATAATTATAATTTGGGTGGGTGGTCATTTTATTTTATCCCACTCAATACCATGTATTGGTTATGAGACAGAAGAGTATTAAGGGCTAGGCAATGGGGGTTAAGTGACTTGCCCAGGATCACATAGCTAGGAAGTATTTGAGGGCAGATTTGAACTTGGAATCTCCCATCTGGCTTTTAATGGAGCTGCCACATCACTATATTGATTCTAAGAGGAAAAATTATATATTTGAAAATATGTTAACAAAATGGAGGAAAATAGGCCTAATGAACTTAGAAAGTAATTTTTTAAAGAGAGAATTAAAATATCAAAATTGTACAAAAAGTGAGAAATCCTAAAAATTAGAAGAGAATGATATAGTGTGTAAGATAAAATAACTCCAGAAATGTTAAACAAAGTTTTTAAAAAGTTCTTAGACAACATAAAAACTTTAGTCAACAAGATTAAAAAAGAGGATTGACAATCAAATTACCAATTTTAAAATGAACAATGTAAATTCTAAAGAAAAATAGAATTTAAAAAATCATTTCTTAATATGTACTGTAGACGTGGAATCTAGAAACCTTCAAACTTGTAGCCTAGTAATATCTAATGAATCCTAAGTTTTATGATTCGTTTGCAAGTTGGAGACCCAAAAGCTTGTCCTTATAACGTGTGAGAATTCACCCTGAAGGGAATTTCAAACTTGTAAGCTAATTCTAAAACTTGGGATTCATCAGATCTTACTAGTCTATTAGTTTGGGGATTTTTAGACATCAATAGTACATTTATAACATAACCAATCATTTAAAAGAAATTATTTCTCTACTACATAAAATAAATAAATTAATTAAATATATTTAGACAGATTAAAATGAAATAAAAATAACAAAATAATCATACTATAGAACATATGGATTTTTCAGCTGAAATATAATTAGCAGTTTAAGAGCAAATACCTATGAACTATTCATATTATTCTCAATAATTTGAAAAGATTTTATGAAGTAAACATAGTTTTAATGTTGAGAAAAGGATTGATTAAAGCTTAGAAAGAGAACTAAAGGTCACTGTTTCTAATGAATATTGATCTCAAATTTTAAAATGGAATTCTAGCCAAAAAATACAGCAATATATCCAAAAATTATTCAACAATGTTGGAAAAGTACAAGGGATATTAAAAAGGGTCAATATTAGGAGTATAAGTAACAATCAATTTTTCTAAAAACAAAAAAAAACTACATCATTATATCAATAATTAATAAGTAAACAATCAATAAACATTAACTATCTTCCATGAGCCAAGACTGTTCTCCCAATGTTTGCATGATCCTTAGAACATTGCAGGTTCTCTTTAATTAGATCCAAAATTGGTAAAAAATAAATTAGTTTAACTTATTAATTAGTAGTACTTTAAAAAAACCTAGTTATTCTTTACTAGTTAATATCACTCCTTACAAGTTCTGAGTACCAGTTAGGTTATTTAGGAAATAGGAAATTGATAAATAATGCCTGTTTGTATTTGAATGGGCAACCTCATAGATTTTATCAGCATATATATATGTAGCAGTCCAGCCCATATGTATAATTAAGAGGCAAGAATTGTGTGTGGGCACATGGCCATTCTGCCCATGGCAATGAACTCTGTTCCCAGCAGGGCTAAGATTAGGGCGTGAAACCTTGCTTCCCTTTATCTTACTCACCTAGGATAAAACCCCACCTTCACCTTGTCGTAATTTGCAATTATCCAATGGCAATACACTATGTAACTTATCAATATGTATTGAGTAAGAGATTAAAAAGGGAGCCCTCAGCCATCTCGATCCTTCTCTTGGAGATCTGACAGGATTGCTTAACACTGTCTTTCCACTTTTCTCTCCTCTCTATCTTTACCTGAAACCTGGCCTTTGGCTAGGTGTCTATTTCTTTTCCAATGCTAATACCTAGCACTCTCTAATTTCTCCTATTATTCTCTGTTCATTCCCCTAGCTGAGCTATATCATCCTCTGACCAGTGAAGTGTTAAATTGGGATCTTTGGACGGGAATTAGCCTTTCAGAGACGTCCACTGATCGGGGCATGGCTGCGGCTCTATGATAATTAATAAGGCCTGTTCTCTGACTCATTTCTGACATCTCAAACTCGGCTCCAACACGCCCTTCGCAGAATCCAAAACTTCTATCCTTTTTCTATCTTCCTACCTTGTGGCTTCTCGTGGGTCCGGGAAGCCATAGTATATATGAATGTACTATATATAAATATATGTATATGAAAATATACATATATCTTTTGAAAAAAATCTAATTTTTAAAAATAAAAGTCTGATGGTTAAGATGTAGAGTGAATTAAGTTGTGAATAAATATTTCTCAAAAGAATTGTAAACTATAAACCACCAAATGAAAGATGGCTTTAAATCATGAATAAGCTAAATGAAAATTAAAACTGAGCATTGTTCTCAGAACAATGATTAATATATTAACATAATATTTTGATATAATATTCATTTTATATGCATATATATCAAACATTATATTGACATTGAACTGGTCTTGAAACTGAATAGGAGTATAAGATAGAGCTAGAATAGCTTTGGGAAATTATAGCATTCTTTGAAAAACTCCATGCTTCTCCCTCTTTGTAACACCAATCCATATTTTCTATTGATGCTTTATGGCATCTAGTTGTGGGAGAGAATGACACAGAATGAAATGATGCAAATGGGTTGTCATCTATACAGTGAGAGGGAATACTGACACCTAAGATCCATTTGAAAATTGGAATAAGGCACAAATTCTTAAAATACCTGAATGAATGTTTGGGGGAAAATATTTTAATATTTCTGAAAAAGTCAATTGAGTCAATTAATAACTCTTGACTCATCTGCTAATTTTACATCACTATAAAATTATTATTGAGAATTACCTTCTAACATATTGGGAATATCCTTGATTAAGGTATGAGAAAGGAGCAAGAGATCTACCACATAACGTTTCCTAGTAGGGTACATTGTTACAGTCCCACAATTGACAGGACACTTCACAAAAGACAAGACTTCCCTGTGCTTACTGTTTGCTAATTTTAAAGAAGAAAGTCATTCAGTATATCAAAACCATGTATTAAGACTTATTCTTAATAAGAACCATTTCATTCGCATTTAAAAAAAAACACAAAAACACATGATTTCTTGAAAGATAAAACTGCAGAGATGAATTTGTTCAATAACTTTCTGAGCATTAATGTATGAAATTAGATATAAAAAAGGAGCCCTGTTCTTCTCAAAACTGTTTTTCCAGTGCATGGAGCATGTCCTTTTCAGAACCTAAATCAAGGTAGGTTTCCCAATAGAAAATGATGTTCTAAGGTTACCTATATTTTCAGATTACATCAATCCCCTTGCAAAGCATTGCAAATGGGAACCAAAGACATGATCTATAATCACTTGAAGTAATTTGGTCCATCTGCCCACATAGGTTAAATAAACCACATAGGTGAAAACCAGATAAGGAGAAACTATCATAAGGACAACCCAAAGAGACAATCCAACAGTACACATATTTTGAATAGATACTGTGACTGAATTAGTTCTACAATTGAGCCACGTAGCAATCTGCTATATTGCCTTTGGGAAACTTCATTGCTTAGAGTAATTTCACACTTCTCAGTGAAACAATACCAATCTTCTTAACACCAATGTTCTTCAAGTGATGCTCTATGGTTGTGAGTTAAGGAACACATATTAAGAAAGAAGAATCTTACAGGAGCTAGTATATAAAAGATGCTATCATGGGCATGTATAATCAGAAAATGCAGTAAGCTGGTAGCAAGAGAAATAATCAAAGAACACACGTTGCATTGATATTCATGATGTTCTCTTGTCTCTTGGGTGGACACACTTTGATAGATTTACAGAACAGAAAAGATGGAACTTCAAAACATGAGAAGTTATAGGTAGGATTCACACAGATCATAGAGGTATTGACATCTGGTAGTGGTTCCTAGAATGAATTAGAATCAGAAGAGTTTGGAGGCATAGAAACTAGATAATGAAGGTGAAAGTAATGAGGAGAGATTGGAAAGTATGAATCTGGGGATAATAAATGACAAACAGAGCTCTTTGTATATGAATGAAAAGGAAAATAAAGAGGTAAAACTCCAAAATATTCAACTGAAGTAATTCATGTCATTAACAGAAAGAGTAGTTTGCAAAGAAGAACTATTTTAACATGGAATAAGAAGATTTTTTTTAAAATCGTTTTTGAAATAGTGATTTGGAAGTAACATGAAAACAACTAAAAAAGAAACCCTAGAGATAGATAATGGGAACTATGAGACAGTGGCCTCATGGAATGAAGAAAATCTGTTGGACTTGGAGCTGGAACAGATATATTCAAATGCTACCATTGAAAATGATTATGACTATAGGTAAATCCCTTAGTCTCCTTAAACTTCGGTTTCTACATCCACAAAAGAGAAATAATACCTCGTGGAGTACCTTTGTGAGCATTGTTGTTATAAGGTTTAAATAAGACACTGTATAAAATGTCCCAAAATTTTTAGTGTTATTTTCAGCTATTAAAGTTTCTGTAAAGGTAGATGAAGCACTTTATAAACTTAGCATCACTTTAAAGCTCTAAATAAATATCAATGAGTAATTATGTAGGTGATTAGACAAATTGGAGGTCCAGATTGGATAATCATTAACAGTGACATTTAAAATCATGAGCATAAGAGATTTTTCCAAATAGCAAAGGATTAAAAACTGAACCATCATGAGTTTCATTGGTAGTGCATCTAAAGGAGGAGAATTGGGAAAGAACAACAGTATTAAGGTGACAGAGAAGAATGAAACCAAGGGATGGGTGAAACTACAAAAAGTCAATGCAAAAGATAATTGTAGAAAGGAGGAAAAAGGAATGATCTAAAATTTAACACGTGACAGAGAAATGATGATAATTAAGATCTGAGATAAGAACACCAAATTTTAAGCTCTCTTCTTGATTTAGTAGATTATTTACTGAGTAGTACAATAAACAGTTTGTAGAAAAAAAGTTTGGCATCACTTTCTCAAGATAGGCTCATGGAAGGTTTTAATCTAATTTACAGATGTACTTATCTTATATTGGGAATGAAGTAATAAACTCATTTCTGCTCAGTTTGTTTCTTACTGGACCTTAGCATTTTAGCTGAACTAATTCACGTTTTAGAGCTTATGAACAGCTGCAACTTTGTATTTAAATTTCATCTGCTCTCTGTCCTACTTAATGTTCCAGTAACAATCCATCTTACTTTCAAGTCTGACAATTTCATAAGGGTATTGACCACCCACAGAGCAAGTGCCTTCAAAAGGGAAAGCTCTTTATGTACTGTGTTGAGTGAGGCAAAAATGCTTAGATGATAGTGAATACTTCTTGAAGTGGGCTGGGAAAGCAGTACTTTTATTTGGAAGAACTGGTTGTAATTTCCTACTGATGATGCATGAAAGCAGTAGGGTTTAGGGTGTTGTCATGGTCATTTGGAGGCTATTCTGAACTGTAGAGTGTTCAGCTTATAGAATTCCTAGTGTGGAGGGCAAAGACCTCTACCAAACCAACCTTGAATACATTTAAGATTACCTAGATAAATGGGTTATGTTTCTTTTAACAAGTGTAATGGGTGGGACTACCCTCCTATTTGGCTTAAAATGAAGACTTCTGATAAGAAATTGATTGAATTTTAATGAACTGGTAGGTATAGATGGCTTCCTTTGAATATATCAGTATATGTGTCTTATAAGTGATTGATCATCTTAAAAGCAAAATAGAAAATATAATAAGTATCAAGACTTATAAACTCCAAAACAGGAAAATACAGGCATGAAAACTTAACTTCATTTTTTCCCCATTGAATAGCATGAAACTTAAATGACTTTTCCCCTAATAGTTATGATTCCCATTTATGAATATTTCAGAATTGGGACAGTCCTCCTTTAAATTCAATCTGTTTGTGAAATGACCCATATCTAGCCATCAAGTAACCTATATCAGGTAGTACCACATGTTCACAATCAACCCCAGCATGCACCCTATGGGCTGATAACGAAAATGTGACAATTCTGATAATTAAACCACACTAAAGCCAGCGGCTGATGTCTTGCATTAATTCAAAACAGCTTAAGGTGAAAATCATCATACTATCCAATTACCAGAGACATGGCTATATAAGCTCTCAACTATGTTGGCACGGTATTCCTCAGATACAGAAAACTTAATACCTGACAAAAACTGTAATTTAAACAAATAAAAGGGGGAGGGGAGCTTATAGATTATAGCCTGTATAATTTAACTATGGGTCCCTCTGAAGCCTTTTCCTTGATTAGCAAGGCTGAGTAGGTTAGAGGATGACATTCTCCAATCAGGCTAACATTCATGCAGAAATAAGTTTTTTTTTTTTTCCCGTTTCATTCATTAAGAGCTAGGAGTAATCAGTATTTTTTTTTTTGGCTTATAGGGGAAATCCTAAAGAATTAAAATGATGATAGAAAAGAAAATAAACTCAAACAACTCTCAGAGGGAAATAACACATTAATATTCATACATTTTTTGTATAGTTAACTCATTTTAGCATTAAAGGTAAGAATGTCCTCTTTGCTCTCAAATGCAATTAATAGGAAATACTTCATTGAAGAGCTCAATTTTAAGTTTAATGAGTTGACAGATAAATGAAAACCAAAAAGGGCTACCATTATTTTATCCATTTAAGAATAGGTTTCTAATCTACTGGGATATTTAAGTATACGTCTTTGTGCCATCACTATGATATCAGTTTTTTCCTCTTCCTCCTCCTTATCTTTACTGTCATAGGCTAAATTATATGTTCACAAATATTCACAAAATGGTTATTAATCTCATGATCATATATTTTCTTTCATTTTTTGATATTTGTTTTCATTTACTACTCAACCTATATTATTGTTCTTAATCTTGGCTACAAAGTAATAACAATGTATAACAGAGCATTAAATGATATATAGTTGAATGCAGAGATCCTTGGAATTAGATGACCTAGAAAGAAATCCTACATATGTTATTTTCTATCTGTGTGTCTACATCAAATAATGTAAATTCACTAGCCATCCATTTTATTCTTATATAAAATGAGGTAAATAGAGGAAATAAAGTTTGGTGTCCTATTCCCTATGATTTCATTCCATTAGGTTCCCTCTTCCTGCCCCCCTCCCCCCGCAGTCACCTATCATAGTTGTTTTTTCATAGGAAGATATCTAATTTAAAAAAAGATAATAGTTTACTGTGTCTAGGTTAAGTGTTAAGTTTAAGCACCAAAATGAAAGAAAAAAGAATACATTGGATTTGCAAAATTTAACCAAAATTCTCTGGTGAATAGATCTGATGTGGTTCTCTGCCTTTTAGATTTTATTCATGTTGGCATTAGAAAATGTTCTATATTTAGCAAAGGACATTTAAGAAGACAGTTTTGGAAATATATAATGTCAAATATATGTCATATATAATGTCAAATATAATACTAAACCCTGTCTTCCCCCCCCAAAAAATTGAGCAAAATCTCATATTTTAATCAATTCGTGAAGATTTTGTCTCAATGACTGAAGAATTACAAATTAGATATAATCCTCAATAAAACAAGTTGTTTATTTTGAACTCTCTCTCTATATATGTGTGTATATATATGTGATATATATATATATATATACATACACACATACACATAGATACACATGTCATAATCATTTAGGTATTTTTAAATTTATAGGTTTTTCTGAGTTTTTGGTGGATATGTAATTAGAACTTTGTTATATAAATTTTTTATGCCATCTATATCTTATTTTACAAAATTATAGTGGCAGACAAAGAAATACACAATATTATATATTTCTCATTCTCCTTAATGTAGGATATGTTTGGGCATCACATTATACTGTGTAAAAGACCATTACATAGCATACACAATGTGGAAAGGAAAACTAAAGAAAGTTCTGGACTTTCTGCCACTAAGTTGGAACAAATAGCAGTTGGAATGTTAGAGAGAAGATACTGACAAGACTGACAATTGGTAGGGTAAGGGGCAACTGGGAGCGGCAGTTGGTCTTGTGACTAGAACTTCCTTCCTGGCCCTGGAACTGGTAGGAGGCTCTCTCGCTGTCTCTGTATATAAGGGCCTCTATTCCTGAATTTCCCAACTGTGTATTCTACCTGGATCCCTGTGATCATGTTCATCGGGCAAAAGGATTTAAGGGAAGCAGTTTGGACTGTAAGGCCAGTCTTTAGGGGTGTCAGTCCAAAGAGGCAGGCCCAACCAGCTCTGAAGATCAGAACTTTCTTCCTCTTGCTATCTACTGCTAAAGACTTTGAACTTAAGAAAGCTAGCATTAGCATAGACCAGAATAAAAGAAACACTCCACCAGCCTGTGAGGTCTGGTCTCAGCTCAAAAGCTGAGAGAGACTTAAATCTCACCTAGGGAAATTCCTCTTCCCTCATACCTCCCCAATCCAAATTTGTTATTAAAATTTATCTTTATTTGAATATCACAGTCAGATAAGAGGTCTAAAATTTCAGGGGACATAGGGATAGCTGAACCTCAGGACAGCCATTCAACTATAAACTGTCCTTATTGGACTCCTGCTGGGTGACTAAGTCTGGGGGTAGGCTTGTCCCTCAGGAGGGTCTGTGCTTACGTGCTCTGGGGTATCTTCCACATCAATCCTAAAGAGAAGATGTCCCCTCAGTCTATCATAGGTGGCCCACTTCTCGGGAACTTCATTTTTCAAAAATAGCCTCTCTGCAGGGGGCATATCTCTCCTTTTACCTCATTGGCAGCCATATTCCCTCTCTCCCTTCAATTCCTCCATTCCCTATTACAAAACCTTCTGTATCCCCTGTTCTTCATATCCCACCCATTTTCACTATAAATAATACAACAAAGAATATAGGTATTTGGCTCCTTTTTGTGCCCTTAGTAGTTAACACAATGCATGATACATAGACGGTACTTAATACATATTTACTGACTAGTGAGGTGCCCTTGGACTCAGTTTATTTACCTGTGAAATGATGGGATTGGATGAAATATCCTTAGAGGTCCATGCCAGTTTATGTGATCATATATACTTTAACTACTTCTGAATAATTCACCCTTCTGAATAATATTTTATATAACATTATATTGTATTCATATTTAACTTAACCTTACAAGCTAATCACTTTCAGATATCTTGAACAAAACAAGCCTGAAGAAATATCTCTGAGAGAAAAGTGCTGCAATGATTTCTTTAACAGGTTATTTGGTTCATTGATGTATTTATGTAAAAGTAGACTCAATCAATTAACAAAAAAGAACCATGATAATGGTTAACATGCTTAATTCTCTTTAAAAAAATAAAACAGAAAATGAAGAACTTGATCTCTTCAGTTAAACAAGTCTGTATATTATTTTCACCCAATCTGTTAAATTATTGAGTGTACCTGGCATTGATCCAATAGTCAGCATATCTGCTTTAAAGTCATAGGATTTAACATGGTGTTCTGTGTATTTGAAACCCTGTATCTAGATTATAGAAAGTTTAGAATTTTGTATATTTTGACTTTTTGTACAAAAAATATTGCTGTCAATTATATTAGAAATCAGTGCCAGTAAGAATGCTCATGGACATTTGTAGATCTGTGCAATTAAAAAGTTTCATATAGCCACCAACAGTGGTTTTGGTCTATTTAATTTATCTTGGCCCTAATTGTTCAGAAACAGACTTTAGTAGAATAACATTTTTTACATGTAGCTGTAATATCAAAATGATACAAATGAATACTGAATATATCTCTCTAGAAATGACATCTAATTCACTGAGCCCTCTCTGTTTTCCCTCATATTTTATGGATATGAAAGTAGATTTCTTGATTTTAATTGGTAATCCATTATTCTTGATTAATATTAATAAAATACTATTATTATTAATAATAAAATCAATAAAAATGACTGGCACTTATTTATATTAGCACTTCAACATATGCACTGTTTTTCATGCATCATCTCATTTAAGCCTCACAACAATCCTGTGAATTAAATATTTGGGTTATTGTTAGCCTTTTGTATAGATGAGAAAACTGACCCCCAGAGAGGTCATGTTCATGGTCACAAAAGTTCTGCAGGTAGGAATTGAATGTAGATTCTCCTTATTCAAATTCAAAAATATTGTTATGCCATTCTTCCTTTCATGCTATTTTTCTGCTTCTTATATTCCATGACAAGTCCATGATATTCCAATCATGTATTCCTTGATGATATCTTCTATGTCACATTTTCAGTATGAGTAATTATTGTTCTGGATACAAGGGAGGTTTAATGGATTAAGGTAGAGGTCTTCCAGTGAATTTCTCCTTCATGTTCTGACTTGAAACTGGGAGTGACTCACATAGTTTTGCACATTTTATCCCTTCCATCCTAAGATTTTGTGGAACAAGGAGAAAGATGAACAACTATGGGTCAGGAAAACTATGTATGACAGTTGCAATAAGATTATCAGTACTAGATTCTGGAATATTAGAATTTGTTGGGGCCTAATTTTGTTTTTTGTTGGTCAAGGGTTATTTGGGGTAAGATAATTTGTTGCTGCAGATCCTCTTTCAAGCTGCGAACACAGTATGGCGATGGTTATTTCTTTTCTCTAGCACTTACCTAACAGAGCTGTTGTGAAGATCAAATGAGATAATATTTGTTAAGTTCTTAGTGGGGTGACCATCACATAGTAGATGCTTAAAAATGCTAGCCCCTAAATGGGCAAGGGACATGAATAGATAATTTTTATATGAAGAAATCAAAACTATAAATAAGCACATGAAAAAGTTTTCTAAATCTCATATAATTAGAGAAAGGCAAATCAAAAAACTCTGATGTACCATCTCACACCTAGCATATTGGCTAACATGACAAAAAAGGAAAGTGATAAATGTTAGAGATGATGTGGCAAAATTGGGACATTAATTCATTGCTGGTAGAGTTGTGAATTGATCCAATCATTTTGGAAGTCAATTTGGAACTATGCCTAAAGGGCGCTAAAAAACTGCCTGCCCTTTGATCCAGCCATTCACGACTGCTGGGTTTCTACCCCAAAGAGGTCATAAGGAAAAGGACTTGTGCAAAAATATTTATAGCCTCTCTTTTTGTGGTGGCAAAAACATTGGAAAATGAGGGGATGCCCTTTGATTGGGGAATGGCTGAACAAATTATGGTATCTGTTGGTGATGGACTACTATTGTGCTCAAAGGAATAATAAAGTGGAGGAATTCCATGGGAACTGGAATAACCTCCAGGAATTGATGCAGAGTGAGAGGAGCAGAACTGGGAGAACAATGTACACAGAGACTGATACACTGTGGCACAATTGATTGTAATGGACTTCTCTACTAGGAAAAGAACACTATCCACATTCAGAGAAAGAACTGTGGGAGCAGAAACACAGAAGAAAAATAACTTCTTGATCACATGGATTGATGGGGATATGGTTGGGGATGTTGACTCTAAATGATCACCCTGATGCCATTATCAATAATATGGGAATAGGTCTTGATCAATGGCACATATTAAATCCTGTGGAATTGTGCATTGACTATGGGAGGGTGGTGGGAGGAGGGGAGGGAAAGAACATGAATCATATAACTATGGAAAATTTTTCTTAATTAATAAATAAAATTAAATTAAAAAAAGAAAGAAATAGCCCCTATGACTTCCCCCTTTCATCTTTTTCAATGCTCTTCTAAAAAGCTTAGTTCAATCCTTTCAAACAGATTCTTTCCTCTCTGTGAGGCTTACTCTGTTTCATAAAAGGTTTGTCTAGCTTTTTGTGTTAAAACATTTACTTTGCCCCAAACCAGTAACTGTGACAAAAGGCATTAACTATTTGAATTACGAATCTCCATGAAGTATTATTCAAATGTACCTGAGATGAGTAGATTGTGGGGTACCTCTTAGGAGGAGAGAGATAGATAGATATGAAACTGCAATATATTGCCAGAACATATTTCTGGCTGGGGGCTCAGAACTAAAGAAGATATTTGATGATTGATTTTACAACTTCCAAAGGGGAGAATGAATATTTACATTAGGATTATTCTAGGATCATTATTCAGTTAACTGTTGATTCTGGTAGTAGTGATTGAGGACTGGCATTGAGGTGAAGTGTTCATCTTCCCCCCCCCCCCCCCATTTTTGTGGGTCAGTTAAGTGTGAGAATAAAGTAATTTCTCTGATGGCAACAGATAAAAGGAATGGTAGATGAGAAAGTCATCCCTAAGAAGAAGTAGTATGACCCACAAAGACCTTAAGAAGAGGTCTTCTAGCAGAAATAGGGGTCAGATATGAATGGTTAACTGACTATGCTGCTGATAATGAGCATAGCATAGCACACAACTAGACAGCACCTACTACAAGTTACACTTAGTCCAATTCTTTTATTCATCAGATATCTCTCTATTATCTTACAGATTTGATTCTGTAACTCCCCTAACTATCTCTAATCTTAATTTTTTTTTTTGGAGTTTACATAGTTCTGCCTGAAAGAAAAGTTTAAACAAGTTGACCTATTGTCATTCCTTCTAGCATTAGGATATTTATGTCTAAGAATCATAGAATGTTTTAACCAAATAGGATCTTATACCACATATATATTGCAAAATTTTAAATTAAAGATCAGAAAATTAAGGCCCAAATTGTGGGCCACATCCCAAATTTCAGTATTTAAAAATTTTCACAGATCTCATGTTATAATCCATTGAAATTGTAGAACCTCCACAGTCTACTTGAAAGGACAAAATATTTAAATATCTTTAGGAATATACTTTATAGACATTAAACTACATGCATTTATAAAACAGTACTACTGACAAACAGAATGATCACAAAGAAATCTGGAAAGATTTGTATGAAGTGAGGCAAAGTGAAGTGAACAGAACCAGAAGACCACTTTACAGAGGAACTGTAAAATGTACCATGATCAACTGTGAATGACAACTATTGTCAACAATACAAGGATCTCAGACAACTCCACAGGACTCGTGATGAAAAAAGCTATCAATCTCCACAGAAGGAACTGATAGATTCTGAATGCATATAAAAACATACCACT
The DNA here is from genome assembly GCF_027887165.1 of Monodelphis domestica. Lineage (NCBI taxonomy): Eukaryota > Metazoa > Chordata > Mammalia > Didelphimorphia > Didelphidae > Monodelphis > Monodelphis domestica. The sequence continues at coordinate 228,984,891 of NC_077232.1, read as the reverse complement.
CTTCATTTTATTTCCTTCATCAATTTTTTTCTAAGATAAGTGATATGAGTCTTTTTTCACATGATGGACTGCATGATAACACATGTACAACCTATTATCATATCACTTGCCATCTCAGAGCAGGGGGAGGGAGAGAATATGATTCACAAAATGTCAGAAAATTATTATTAAAGTTCTATCTACATGTAATCTGGAAAAAATATAACATAGTTCTAAAATAATCCCTTATATTATTTCCCTCTTCAAGTTTTTCCTTAGCAATGACTATTTTACTTGCCTTCCCCTAGTACTAATTTATGACAGTCCACTGGTTAAATCTTTATTCTACCTAATCTTAATCTCTGACATCACTGAATATAAAACTGAAGCTTATAGGAATTGACCTACTTGAAGAAGAGGAAGAGAAAGACTGGTTTTGAAGATCTCTTTTGTATGACCAATATTCCAGAACAGAGTAGGGATAGACAGGTATAAAGTAGTATGTAGAAAGAATTGTGGGAGAAAAGGAGAGTTTAAGAAGTGACATTCTGCTCTAGCTTTACCCTTCAAAGACAAAATTCTAGTTTATCTGGCTTTATTCCTCGTTCCCCCCACTGCTGCTAACATGTTTGTGGTAGACTGTTAAAACTGTGACAAGCCAAGTGAAATGTAACGAGGACCAGTTAAGTCTGATCCTTGAAGGCTAGTAGAAATATGGCACATACAGTCCCATGAAACTCTATCATATGCTTGTTGTTAACCTTTGAATTACTTGCATTTTCATGCCTTGACAGTCAAGTTAAAGAGATGGTTGGGGTGGGGGTGGAGGCTGAAAGAGTTAAAGAGTCTGCAGGAGTTATAATGGACACTTTTGTTGTATTCCTATGAAATTAAGCAGTGAGACTAGCCTGACTCTTCCATCTTTTGGCTTTGATGGGATTATATTTATCAAACCCCTTCCTTTAACCTTATTTCTTATTTTTCATATAACTGCTTCTTAGAATCTTACTTATATGAAGGCAAGAAGTATATAAAAAGGCAAGAAGAAGAGATAATGAGAACATTCATATTCTCATTATTTCCAAACTAGAGGAATTAAAGGGAAGAAATGCCCTTGTATAATTTCTAGTTAATTCTGGAAATGCAAGCTTTTAGTTTTAAAAAAACATATATTTTCAAAGACTTTTGTAGACATGGTATTTGCCTGTGGAGTTAAACCAGTATACTGCATTCTCCAAATTCTGACTTCCCTATTAGGAAGATTCTTTATTAGGAGAATACTGATTCAGTTCCTATCATATATAGTAGAGCTATTACAGAATCAAAGTGAGAAACCAATGGGTTAATTATTCTTCTACTCAGAAGCTGGGAATTAATGCATTACATTTATTCCCTTTCATTTTTTAGACCCATGCACTTTTGCATAACATAAATGTTCAGTCTGAAATGAACCAAAAACGAACACTTTCTTTCAGTGGTAGAATCCAGGTTGAAGTAGTTTTAAATCTGAGAGGATAGAGTGCTAAACTCTAGAACCCAATAACATTTCAACATGATGCATGGGGCATTAAAATGTTTGCACTTGCTGATGCTTATTTAGTAAGAAAGAAAGAGAAAATAATGTACAAGCCCACAGAGATATTTAAATTATGCTTTGAATAGAGATTATGACTGAAAAGAAGCACAGAATCATGAACCTTGAATCCTAATATTGGTTCTACTTTCTACTGTATTCAAACTTAAGAAATAATTTAATCTCTGAAGCCTATTCAGAAGTTCTTATATTACATCTTCTCTGTACCTTCTGTTATTGGTTCTAGTTCTGTATCCCCCTCCCTTCTTCCCCCACACCCCACCCCCGAGCCCTAAGGCTCCAACCTTAGGGGAAAAACATCCTCCTTCTTCATTACAGTATTTCAAATAATATGTTCCTTCTAAGTTAGCCTGAACAAGAAAAGGCTTACTTAGAAGGAACATGTTAATTTCATTTTCTTCCATTTTCTTCAAACCCTTGCCCTGTAAGAGTTTCCTGATATTTGTCACCATCTTGATTTACTTTTCTGGATGCTCTGGTATTCTTTCTCCAAAAGGCTTATGGCACTTCTCATTCCCCTCATCAACTTGGTTACCTTCTCTGGATATTTTCCATTTTGCTGATTGCTGACATTCTTCCAGAATGCACCTCCAGGAATGACAATGGTTTGGCATAAACTAATACTAGTGAACCCATCTTCTTACTTAGTGATCAGCATTTGAGTTCACACTCAATCCCTCTGGTGATATGCTGCACTTCTTAGACTAAACTGAGCCCTGCCACCATTTAAAAAGATGGAAACTGACTGAAAATTGAACTACTCTTTTGGGAATTTAGGTATATTCTATACCTGAGTCATGGACTGACTTTTATTCACACATATTAAAAGAATAAATTATATCAGTCTATAGTCTTACAATGATTCTATATCTTGAAATCATTTTAGTGTTATACCAGATATTTCACAAAAAAGTATAGCAATTGAATCATAAATCTGATAGAGTTTTATGTAATCAGACATGCTTGAGTTAGAATGATAATGATTTACCTACTGATGAGATGGCAATTTAGGGTTAAACTCCATTTAAGGGGCATTTTCTCTATCTGCTTTTTTCAGAAGTAATACTTATGTTCACATGACATTTTTTCATTTTAAACCACTTTGTAATTATCTAGTGTACCACCTATCTCTGAGAAGTCAGTAGGTTTTATCTCATTTTCAGGAATGTTTAAGCCTTGAATTTACCAGACCTCATAGGATGCCAGCTCTGGTAGTATGTTTTGGTTGGAAAATAGAAAGAATTGGGAAAGGAAGTTACCGGCTGTTATGGATGAGAAATCATCCATGAGGCATTTCTTATCACTGTTTAAGATAAGGAACATCAAATCCCATGAAAATTACATTCACTTTTCCATTATTAGAATTTTAAAATTTGTAATTCAAATGCCACCCTGAACACACAATGTTTACTCCACTGCTCACTTCTTAGTTCACTTAAAAAAAAATACTTTTATGCATTGAAGACAAGTCTACTTGCTTTATTTACAAAATAATATTCCAAGCATATAAAATCCATTCTTTTTTCTAAATACACTATGTTCACTATGTTCACACAAATGTTTGCAGGTGCAGATATTTGACAGATTATATTTGAATGTGCAATCAATCTAATTGTCACAAGTATATCTATCTGATTTTATAAGAGGGGATATGGATAAGATGATTTTTGTAAATATCACAGAGAAAGCATATAGGTCCTCTAAATAATGATCCTTAAAATAAGTACTGAATATTTGTAAGTAAAAGTAATACTTAGCTTGGCGACTATTTTTCTTTGCTTTACTCAACTTTTAAAATTCATGTTTTCCTGGAACTTGGATGACAAAAGCACTGTGGACTAGGTTGATATTTTAATGGTACCCTTTTCATAAAGTTGGTGGTAAAATATCTTACTGCCTTTCCCCCCTTTTGTATCCCATCATAATTTCTGGTTCTATAAAAATGTTGAAACATTTGGAAATAGTGGTGGGGTAGGAGTTAAACAACCTCATATAATCAAACCTGATCAAATAATTTTCTGTTTGAACAAACAACTGAATAGACAACAAGAAAAAGATTTGAGACCTGAGACAATTCCATTGCAAAAACCAATCAGCCATTTTATATTCTAGAAAATCAGATATAGCCAATGATCAGTTGGTTTTCACTGTTATTTCCTTTCAGTCACAAATGTACCTTGTTCATGGAATCTGAGTTGAAAGAGACCTCAGGGGAGACCTCCCCAATCTAATATTACATTAACAATAGTCCATCCTAGAACATACCAAACACGTGGCCATCCAATCTCAGTTCAAAAAACACTGCAAAAGCAAAATGAAATATATAATACATTTCCATTCAGCTGTATTTTCATTGCAAAAAGGCATTCGCTAACTGAAAAAGAAGTGATGTATGTGTGGAGTTGTCCCAGTGGTTTCCTTCAGAAAATCTGAAGGCTTATCCAAGATATTATACTTATATGGGGCAGGAGGCAATAAGCAGACATTACAAGAGTGGGAAAATTTGGCTTAAAATTGGGAAAATATTCCCAAAAAATAGAAGCATAAGAATTAACATTTAGAGCTGGAAATAGCCAATCCCTTCATTTTACAGGTAAAAGAAAAACAAACAAACAAACAAAACCAGAAGCCCCCAGGCTGGAAGTTAAAGTCATTTTAAACAATGAAATTTATTATATTTTCCCAAAGCTTATCATGAACTTCCTTGTTCCTTTTGAAGGTACCATTATCTCTCCAGTCAGCCAGGTTGATAGCCTTGGTATTATCCTGGACTCCTCCCTCTTACTCTCCATATATCTAACCAGCTATCCAATTTTGCTCTTTTTTACCTTCACAACAGCTCTTGCATCTATTACCTTCTCTCTCCTCATAGATCAAGCCCCCATCACCTCTCATTTAGAGTACTGAAACAGCCTCCCAATTGGTTTTCCTATCACAAATCTCTTATCACTTGAGTTCATCCTATAAAATGATGTGGAAGTGATTTAGCAATGCCTTCTTAATCACATACATTGGCTATTTATTATCTCTAGGATAAAATAGAAGCTCCCCTATTTAGGTTTTAGAGCCCTACCTTAAATGACATCCACCTACCTTTCTAAATTCTCCTTCTTTATACTGTAGTCCCTCCAAATGTAACTTTTCTTTCTTTCTCACCTTTGACCCTCTATCTTCCCTCATGTTCCTGGAATGTACTGCTTCCTCACCTTTACATCATAAATTCTCTATTTTTTTCTTTAAGAGTAAACTCAAACACAATCTTCTGAATGAGATTTTTACTAATTTTCCCTCAACTATTGTCACCCTCCCATTATAATTACCTTGAATTTGAGTACTTTATATATTTGTATCCATTAACTTTCTATTCATTATCATTGCTGTCTTTATCCCAAAGAGATAAACAAAATGGGAAAGGATCTGTTTGCACAAAAACATTTATAGCTGCACTTTTTATGGTGGCAAAGAACTGGAAACCAAACAAATGTTCCTCAATTGGGAAATGGCTGAACAAAATGTGGTATATGATGATTGAATATTATTGTGCTACAAGGAAGGATAAACAGGACAATTTCAGAAAGAACTGGAAAGATATATGTGAATTGATACAGAGTGAAATAAGCAGAAGCAAGAAAACATTTTGTACACAATAACAGCAATAGTATGGAATGATCAAATGTGACAGACTTTGCCACTAATAGCAGTACAATGATCCAGGACAATCCTGAGGCATTTATGAAAAAGAACACTACCTTCAGAGAAAGAGCCATTGGAGTAGCAATGCAGGTGAAAATATATAATTAGTCATTAGTTTATTTGGCTATATGATTAGGGGTTTTGGTTTTATAAGGTTATTCATTTAACAAAATGAATAATATAAAAGTGTTTTTTTGTGTGTGATTATATATGTAAAACCCAGATTGAATTGCTTTTAAACTCTGACGGGGGGTGGGGGGGAGGAAGACAACATGAATCATATAACTTTGGAAAATGTATGGGGAAATTTGTTATTAAAATAAAGATAAAATATTTTAAAAAACTTTCTATTTTATCTATCTATCTATCTATCTATCTATCTATCTATCTATCTATCTATCTACCTATCTATCTACCTATCTAATCTAAATAATCTTACTTTCTTCTGGCCCCCACATGTTCTTTATTAGCAGGAATTATGTTATTGTTTCTCTTTGCATTCTCAGTGCTTAGCATAGTGCTTGCTTGCTTGATGTAACTTGTCCAATCACACATCTAGTAAATATCATGGTAATGGAGGTCTTTGAGAAAAGGCTAGATGACCACTAGTCAGAGCTATTTCAAATCAATACAATCACTGCCTCAGATAGTGGTTGCTGAAGATGAACTCTGAATATTCTGCCAATTTTGAAGGCCTTCGCTGACCACTCCAGTTCGAAGTCCAAGTTTCTATCATCTGAACTTAGTTTCTGTACCATTCATTAGCCCTGTCACATTATTACTTTATATTTTGTTGATTTTTCATTTAGATATGTCTTTTCACCACAACTAGGCTGAAAGATTTCTAAGAGTCAACAGTCTATCACTGTCGTATCTACATGTCCACATTTCCTAGCACATAGAAGGTATTACATGTACATGTTCTTTAATCATAACAATCATTTACCTACACTGTCCAAAATAGTTGCTTCATAAGGAATCTGTGGAAAGTTGCAATATTCTTAATACTTTTCAAAATTTCATATTAAAAAACAAATAAACAAACACAAATTTTCTTATGCCTTAGGTTATTTTTTGGGTAGGGAGCTATAATTAAAATTTAGCTAACTAGAATAAAACTGAGAATAATTTTTAACAGAGGAAGAGAAATGCCACAAACATATGACCTTGCAAAGCAAAAGGAAGAGAATCTATGAATATCTGAAATCTTAAAACTTTCAAATGCTATTAATAAAGACATCAAAATTCTGTTTAAAATACTTTGCATATCTAATGTTCTTACCAAAACATGCATTTCAAGCAGAAGTTGTAAGAGTTTTAAATCACAGATTTTCACAGCATTTCCTTCCGGCAGCTGATGAAAATTGGATAATATACAATCAGAACACTTTTTCTACACATTTTAAATTGATTGAAAAATAGAAACAGATTTAGCATTAAAAAAACACATTTGCAACTGTTATGAAAAATGGTCTGATCTGATTTAGTGAATACTAGGTCTAGGAACTTTGAGGCTGACAGCGTTCTCCGGGATGTTTTAAAACAGTGGGAACTTGCTACCACACCCATGTTGCCAGGGTCCTTGCAAAATCAGAACTATTGCCTAACAGCTTGAACCTACTACAAACAACTACAACACAAGAAATCCTTTTTATTTGAGGAAAAGTATCTTCAGTGTTTAGTTTTGAAGGGGGTATTTCTACATTAGGACATGCCATACTGGCTCTGAATCTATATTCCTATGGTTTATTGAATGTTCTTAAATTTGGTATGATGGGAAAAAGCAGACCCATTTTTTAGTAATAGGACCATGGACAAAATGAACAGCATGGAAACCACTTTCACAGGTTTTGGAAAATCAGCACAGCCTTATGAAAGCTCTAGTCTCCCTATTGACTCAGTAGGTTTCCAACACAATAATTGACAAATAGCTCTATATCTATTCTAGTTAACAATGTGAGTTAACTTGAAGGTAGGAGAGGGAGACTGGGACCTATCTTTGCAATGCCATTTTTTAATGAACTGGATGAGGAAGAGAAAATGAAAATAAAGCACAACACATTTGGTTTTAAAAAAGAAACAACTTTGCTTTGATTTCTTTCTCACTCAAATTTGAGGAAATATGTAATCTTTTCCTCTTCACATAATTACTTTGTGTTGAATTTCTGTGATTGTCATCATTGGTCTAAAGCTAGATATTTCCCCAAGCCTAGTTAATACAGTTCTCTCATTTTAAAGCTGAGGAAACTGAGTCTCATGGATGATTTCTAATTCCAGGTGACACAGGTAATAAAGAAATGGATAGAATTTTAATCAAATCCTTTAAAACTCTACAGAAAGTGCTCTTTCCATTGTTCTATACTGTATCTATAAAAGGAATGACTGATGAAGATTAAAAGAAGAATCTTTATGTGTAAAAGAAGTTAATTATTCTGATGAATGACTTATTTACCTTCATATACTATTAAAACTGGAAAGGCTTTAGATATCTAAAGTCCAACTTAGTAATTGAAGAATTTGAGGTCTAGAGGGGGAACATTTCTTATTGAAGGTTACATAAGTAAGTTAATGCGGCCAAATATGGGAGGTCCTGGGTTCATATTTGGCCTCAGACATTTTCTAGCTATCTGAGCCTTGAAGGCAAGTCACTTAACTTCCTTTGTCTAACCCTTACTACTCTTCTGCCTTGGGACCAATACACAGTCTTGATTCTAAAATGGAAAGAAAAATTTGTTGTTGTTTTTTTTAAATAAGCAAACTAGTGACAACTACTTTGAGAACTCAAACTTGGTTCACTTGAATCCCATTCCAGATATCCTGCTTTTCTATCATTCTATCTTCTTATTAGTGAATGTGAGAAAAAAGAAGGAAGAGAGGACAAATTATGTTACAGATTAAAACCATAATTGGTCTTGAAATTATTAGGACTCATCTGGTAATCTTTACAGTGAGGGTAATGATAATAGTATGTGTCAAAAGGCAAAATTAAGTAAAATCTTATGTTTCCTTATTATAAACAATGATCTCACAAGAATAAAAGATATATTTATCTGAGATAATCTTTAACCACTTCTAAAAATACAGAATTCTACCACAGAACATAATTAGTAGAAACATTATGCTTTTCTTGCATATACTTTATTATTAAATCCTTAACTTCCATCTCAGATATTGATTCCAAGGCAGAAGAGTGGTAAGGAATAGGCAATAAGGGTTAAATGACTTGCCCATGGGGACCCAACCAGGAAGTGTATGTAGGCAGATTTGAACCCAAGATCTTCTGTCTCTGGGTCTGGCTCTCAAACCACTAAGTCAGCTAGCTGCCTCCTCTTTTTGTACTTTTAAAAGACAATGATCAAAACAAACATATCAAGTATCTCTTTTGTTCTTACTATGAAAATAAATTCTATCATCATTTACTATTTTTATATTATCATTCCCAAGTTATAAATGATCATTAGAAGAACCATTTCCATGTGACTTCAATAGGAACTTTCCATATATTTGCTAATATACTTTTAAAGCTAACTGATATTTATCCTATTTTCTATTAGAAAGAATTTCCAATAGTTTATTCATTAATTTTTTTTTACCACTGTATTTTCCAGGTCCTATGGTGAGCATAGTTTTTTTTTTTTTGGTTGAAAAATATAATTAAAAGGATTAACAAATTCTTCACCTTAAATTCTGGTACTTATTGAAATCAAATTCTTGCAGAGCGAGAGAGACAGATTTTTCTTTCTCCTTATATGATAGTTAAGAAAATCTACATTCAGCCATCATTACTTATCTCTTTAACTGCTAATAGTTTAACAGATAATCAGTGTTGTGGATATCTTGGTTGTATAGTGGATAAAATGCCATCTTTAAGTGAGAAAGACTTGAGCTCAAATTCTGTCTTAGATACTATGTGACTCTGGGCAGGACATTTAATCCTATTTGCCTCAGTGTCTTATTTGTAAAATGATCTGGAGAAGATAAAGTTAAAGCTTTCCAGTATCTTTACCAAGAAAATCACAAATGAGGTCCACAAAGATTTGGATACCACTGAAACAACTGGAGAACAACAATCAGTGTACTATTATATATAGTTATGCATCCAAAATTCCATCTCAGAAAGGGCAGTAAATGGAAAGGGCTGCAAAGTGAGGTGTATCCTTGGAATTAGACATCAGGTTAGCAAATTCAACTTTTTGAAATTGCAAACATATTTGAGGCAGGGATAATTTATTTCTCTTTATATCTTCCTTGGTGCATAGTACAGAGCTTTGAAAACTTTTTTTGGTAAAGATATTTTATTTTAACAATTACATGTAATAACAATTTTCTATGTAAGTTTTCTGTTTTCCTATGACCTAAATTATCTTTCTCCCTCCAATCCCTCCCCCTTCCTGGAGACGGTAAGCTTTTGAGGTTATACATATAACATCATGCAAAATATGTTTTCATGCTCTTGGTTTTTAAGAGAACAATCATATAAAATTAAAACCCCAAAATAAAAACACTAACTAAAGTGAAAAAATAGTATGCTTTGATTTGCATCCCAATTCCAATAGTTCTCTCTCTGGAGGTAGATTGCACTTAAGACAAAGAGTTGTAAATCCTTCAGAATTGTCATGGATCACTGTATAGCCGAAAGTAGCTAAATCTTTCACAGTTGATCATTGTATAATGTTGCTTTTACTGTGTTTAATGTTCTCTTGGTTCTGCTTATTTCACTCTGCATCAGTTCATTTATGTCTTTCCAGATCTTTCTAAAATCATCTTGTTCATCATTTCTTACAACACAATAGTATTCTATCACCATTGTATGCCACTATTTGTTTGACCATTCCCCACATTGACATTCCCTTTATTTCCAACTCTTTGCTAATACAAAAAAGGCTGGTATAAACAGCACTACCAACCTCAAGAATCAACCACTCGCATTTATATGTTTCAGAGGGGTTCATAATCCAAAATGAATCAAACAGTCATTAATAGTGGAAAGCCTGGTGATGGACATCATGTCAAGTTTTTTGATGTTGATTATTCGTTTAGAATTTATTAACTTTCAGACACTTCTAGGTGGAATAAAGTTGGCCTTAAAGACAGAAGACAAATTCAAATTCCTCCCCAAATTTACTAGCTCTATCACCCTGGACAAATCACTTATTCTCTCAGTTTTAGTTCTTGCATAGAGAAAATGGATATAATAACTACCTGCTTCCCAAGGTTGTGTTAAAGAATTAATAGAGATAGATTTACAAATACGTTCTCTGTAAAGCACTTTGCAGTCTTTAAAGTTCTATACAAAATGTTACTTATTCTGTTTTGCAAATCAACCTTTCATGAATTTGTTTTGTGTGACTGAATCCTTCACAGAATGATTTTCATAGTAAATTTATATACTGAGTTTCTAAACCCACAAAGCTAAGAACTTGATCTTGGTCACTGGTGAATTCGCAAACAGGTTCATTTCTCCAATGGGCCCCAAACTAAAACAGTCAGCCATATTTACTTTTACTTTGTTACATAAAGTTTTTATTTATTTATTTATTTTTTATTTTTATTTATTTATTTATTTATTTTATTTTTTTACCTGTCACAAATTAAAACAGATTTTTTTTTCTACTTGTCAATCAGGCAAAGAAAACAACAACAACAACAACAACAAAATGTATGCAGTTGTCAGCATATACTCCAATAGTTCTCAACTTTTAAAAACTCTATCATTAATTGTTGAATTTGACAATGAATCTGTCCTCTTCTCAAAAGAATGACATAGCATATATCCATTTATTAAATTCTCTTTTTGAAATGTTTGATACTGCTATGAAAATTTCCTTGAAATAAGTATCCTGAGCTACATAGAAAACAAGGTTGGGTATTAATGCTCTGGGTTTTTTTTTTGTTTGTTTTTGTTTTGTTTTCTTCTTGGCATTTTAAGTCCATAAAATTAAGAAACCATTAAAAATATTGACTAAGTGCAGGATCCCAATGTGTATTTTATAAATGATATATTTCTAGATATAGAAGCTGCAAGTTTTCAGAAAAAAATGTAGTTATTATGGAGGAAATATGGAGCCAATTAGCTGTTCTCAGTTATACTCCTAACATTATGAATGCCACTGTGAAGTGAAGAACTCGCTGAGGAGGAAAGGGAACAGATTTGGTAGAGACCCAAGTCCTTTCTCATCAGCTGCAAAACCAGTCCTATCACATGTGACTTATTGAACAAAGAGGTTGAATTGTTTAGGTTCAGCAAGCAAAGCCTTAATTACTCTTTCCAGAGAAAAGGACTGAAATTTGGGATGGCTGTAAACAAGAAGCTATTGACTCATATACAACAGCTCCTACTTGAAAGTGTTTTCCTTTGCACAAAGAATTTGCACTTATATTATCAAGTACCAGAAATTTAAAAAAAAAGTGATTTGCCTAAAAGGAAAGGTCTAGAATATGAACTACTTCATTTTTCAGTTCCATTTTCAGTGGCCTTCCCATGCCTACTTTCTTAGAGACACCATTAGATTATCTAAATAGATGATAGGACCCTATCCAGGAAGGATAGCTAAATAAACAGGAAACAGTACTAGTCAACATTTATCCAACAGTTTACCAAGTGATTTACTTAAAGTTATTTCATTATATTCTCACAATCATGGAAGGGAGACACAGCATACATGGCTTTCCACTTTACGAGAAGCCTCTAAGTCTGAAGACGACTGATTTGCAAGACCACACAGCTAGTAAGTGACATAGCCAAATTATAAACCAAGGCTTTCTAGGATTTAATATTCAGTGTTTCTGCTTTCAGATCCTCTAAGCAACTGATATAATTTTATTTCTAAAATAACATCTTACCACATCTGTTTGCTGTGAGAATCAAATGAGATAACTGATGTAAAGGGCTGTGGAATACTCAAGATCCTATATAAATGCTAGCCATTATTACTGGTACAGTTTCTAATTTTATATCATTATCTATAGGGAAAAACAGAAACATTGTAGAGGGTAGAGGGATGGGCTTTAAAATCAATAAGGTTAGTGTTCATATTTGACAGTGACTTGCTGTGTGATATTACATAAGTTTCTTAATACTTCATTGGTTTGGACATTGGTCTAAAGCCAAGGTATTAAAATGGGTATCAATGGAAGGAGTTCTACACTAAGAATTTTTTATCTCAAAGAAATCACAGGTTCGGATCATGTCATACAAATTTGTGTAAAAGATTCTATTTAGTGTTCTGTTGATATAAATATATGTGTGCCTTGGATAGTTTTTTGGGGGGAGGGAAGTGTTTTGGTAAGAAGTTGCATTTTAATTATCAACATACTAAATCAAGAATAAAAGAGAAAAATGTCACACTGTAATTGTAAAAGACAGTTGTCGTAAATGGTTGACACAGTAAATGTCTGCACTAATTCTAGGCAGGCTATAATTTATTAACAAAAGCCAAGGGGGCTGGGGAAAGGGAAGGAGCAGAGTGCTTAATCAGCAGTGACCCTCAATTAAAACAGGTGATGTTTGCTGGGTTAAAGAATAACAGAAATCCAACTCCAATTAGCTGCCAAATCATCTGGTAAAGCAGCTGTTACACAAATAGAAAATCTTGGCCTTTCTGCTAAATCTCTCAATTTTGTCTGTATTTTTATGTCAATTTAATAAAAAAAACCCACGTATAATTTCTTCCAGATATATTTTCAAATGAATTGCATCTTTTTAGCATGAAAGGTAAAGTAACCAAAAAATCATCAATTAGGTGCTGTTCACATGTTGACACTGGTTTTCATGAGCTTTTCTCTAACGACTTTCTTTAGTCCGTTTTAGAAACTTTTAATAAAGACTTAAATTCTTACACAAAACAGATCCAAAGAACATTATGTTTGGTGTTGTTTTTAGATTTTTAAAAAGTGTACTGTACTTACCAAAGAGGTGGTATTTCCTTTTGACAATTCTGCTGGTATTTGTTCATTAGTGTGGCCAAACAAAAGTATTAGCTGGGTCCCAAGCCTGGTGAGCAAACAAAGAAAGGTAAATATATTTCCATTTTTCTTTTATTTCTTGATTACAGGGTTTTTTTAATTTATAGGAAAAAGTGGTAGTTAATCACTGTGCAGCAATAAGATAAGAAAAAATCAATAGATTTGTGCTATAATGAGATGCTAATGCAGCTGAAGTTTCGTGCAGTTTCATCCTACACAAAATGCTATGAACAGAGATAATTTCTCACAATGAGGATATTAAATCACTAAATCAAGTGAACAATTACCCATATTAGTTTAACAATTGTTTCTAGTTTTCCTTTAAGACGAAGTTCCAGTTCATTTTATCTCCCCCAAAATGGTGGTATCTTCCATTCCAAACTACTTTATATGACTACTTTGTCTAAATTTGTTTTTTAATAATGTTATATTCATGTCTGACATATTTATGTATGAGAGTGTTATTTTCCCCATTATAATGTCAGGTCCTTTCAAGAAACAATTGTTTCATTCTTAGTACTTGTGTCCTCCATACCTAGCACAAAGTATATACTCAATACTTTTTGATTTTTGGTTAGTTATTCTTTTTGTTGTTAGGCATTTTAGCAGGAGAAAATGGCTTTAAAAATCAAAGTTATAAAAAAGTAGGAGAATTCAGGATATTTGCCAGTTGTTAATAGTCAATTTCATTTCCATATTTCAGTTATTAAGAATTGACAGCAGGAGGAGGAGACCAAATTATCACTCTTTGCAGATGACATGATGGTCTACTTAAAGAATCCTAGAGACTCAACCAAAAAGCTAATTGAAATAATCAACAACTTTAGCAAAGTTGCAGGATACAAAATAAACCCACATAAGTCATCAGCATTTCTATATAATTCCAACACAGCTCAGCAGCAAGAACTAGAAAGAGAAATCCCATTCAAAATTACCCAAGACAAAATAAAATACTTAGGAATCTATCTCCCGAGACAAACACAGGATCTATATGAACACAACTACAAAACACTTTCCACACAACTAAAACTAGACTTGAACAATTGGAAGAACATTAACTGCTCATGGGTAGGACGAGCCAATATAATAAAAATGACCATCCTACCCAAACTCATCTATCTATTTAGTGCCATACCCATGGAACTTCCAAAATTTTTTTTTACTGATTTAGAAAAAAACATAACAAAGTTCATTTGGAAGAACAAAAGATCAAGGATATCCAGGGAATTAATGAAAAAAAATACAAAGGAAGGGGGTCTTGCAGTCCCAGATCTCAGACTATATTACAAAGCAGCGGTCATCAAAACAATTTGGTACTGGCTAAGAGACAGAAAGGAGGATCAGTGGAATAGACTGGGGGCAAGCAACCTCAGCAAGACAGTATATGACAAACCCAAAGATCCCAGCTTTTTGGAACAAAAATCCACTATTTCATAAAAACTGTTGGGAAAATTGGAGGACAGTATGGGAAAGATTAGGCTTAGATCAACACCTCACACCCTACACCAAGATAAATTCAAAATGGATGAATGACTTGAACATAAAGAAGGAAACTATAAGAAAATTAGGCGAACACAGAATAGTATACATGTCAGACCTTTGGGAAGGGAAATACTTCAAAACCAAGCAAGAATTAGAAAGAGTTACAAAATGCAAAATAAATAATCTGGATTACATCAAATTAAAAAGTTTTTGTACAAACAAAACCAATGTAACCAAAATCAGAAGGGTAGCAACAAATTGGGAAACAATCTTCATAAAAACCTCTCACAAAGGTTTAATTACTAAAATTTATAAAGAACTAAATCAATTGTACAAAAAATCAAGCCATTCTCCAATTGACAAATGGACAAGGGACATGAACAGGCAATTCTCAGCCAAAGAAATCAAAACTATTAATAAGCACATGAAAAAGTGTTCTACATCTCTTATAATCAGAGAGATGCAAATCAAAACAACTCTGAGGTATCATCTCACACCTAGCAGATTGGCTAACATGACAGCTATGCAAAGTAATGAATGCTGGAGGGGATGTGGCAAAGTGGGGACATTAATTCATTGCTGGTGGAGTTGTGAATTGATCCAACCATTCTGGAGGGCAATTTGGAACTATGTCCAAAGGGCGATAAAAGACTGTCTGCCCTTTGATCCAGCCATAGCACTGCTGGGCTTGTACCCCAAAGAGATAATGGACAAAAAGACTTGTACAAAAATATTCATAGCTGCGCTCTTTGTGGTGGCCAAAAATTGGAAAATGAGGGGATGCCCTTCAATTGGGGAATGGCTGAACAAATTGTGGTATATGTTGGTGATGGAATACTATTGTGCTCAAAGGAATAATAAAATGGAGGAATTCCATGGAGACTGGAACAACCTCCAGGAAGTGATGCAGAGCGAAAGGAGCAGAACCAGGAAAACATTATACACAGAGACTGATACATTGTGGTACAATCGAAGGTGATGGACTTCTCCATTAGTATCAATGCAATTCCCCTGAACAATCTGCAGGGATCTAAAAAAAAAATACTACCCACAAGCAGAGGATAAACTGTGGGAGTAAAAACACCGCTGAAAAGCAACTGCTTGACTACAGGGTTGGAGGAGATAAGATTGAGGAGAGACTCTAAATGAACACTATAATACAAACTCCAACAACAGGGAAATGGGTTCGAGTCAAGAACACATGTGATAACCAGTGGAATCATGTGTCGGCTATGGGAGAGGGAAAGGCGGGGGTGGGGGGGAAGGGGAGGGGAGGAAAAGAAAACGATCTTTGTTTCCAGTGAATAATGTATGAAAACGACCAAATAAAATAATATTTAAAAAAAAAACAAAAACAAAAAAAAAAGAATTGACAGCAGGAAAAAATCTACATGGGCTTTCCTTTCAATTTACAACAAAAATTCTTTGACTTGTTCTCAGAAATCATTATCTCTTAGATGTTAAACTATGAATTTTTCTTTCTGATTAAAAAAAAAAACTTCCTATGGTATCCATACTTCAGTAGTATGAAGATTAGAATACTTGTTTGATAATTACTGGACATCCAGTTTGAGATATCTGAAAGGCCGTTTATATTATGAGATTGGCAGTCAGAGAGAAATTGGGGTAGGATATTTAGATTTGATAATTATCAGCTTAGCAATGAATATTAAATCCATAGGAGCTGAGGAGATCACCAATTGCAATAGTCTAAAGAGAAGTGGCCCTAATATGGAACTCTGAAGATCATCTACGGTTACATGTCAAGACATGGAAGCAGATTCAACAAAGGAGTGATAAAAAAGAGTGGTCACAAGTAGGAGAACCAGAAAGAATGGTCTCTCAAAAAATAAGAAAATACAGTGTCAAAGACTACAAAAAAGTCCAGGACAATGAGGAGAGAAAAGACCACTGGATTTGGCAACTAAGAGATAACTTGGAGAGAGTAATTTGGTAGAATTATAATATTTCAAACTTCAAGCTTGATTTTAAGGGGTTAAGAAGAGAATAGGAGAAGAGAAAGTGAGGGCATCTATAGTATATCACTTTTTCATAGAGTTTCTGCAAAGGGCAGAAAACATATAAGATGATAGTCCATTTGGAAGAGTAAGTGAAGTGTTCTTAGTTGTGTGATCCTGGACAAGTTACTTAATCTAAATTGCCTAGTTCTTACCATTCTTTTGACTTGGAACCAATACCTTAGTATCAATTCTAAGACAGAAGAGGAAGTTGTTGTTGTTGTTATTGTTGTTGTTGTTTAAGTATCAAGTTTTGCTTTTTTTAGTGTTTTTTTTTTTGCCAGCTTTGGGAAGACATACACACATGTGTAGGAAGAAGTAAATGAACCAATAGTCAGAGTGAGACTGAAAATAAGTGATATTGTGAGAATGATAGAGAAGGTGATATGAAATAGAATCACTTGAACAAGTAGAAGGATTAGCTTTAGTAAGGAGTAAGGCTACTCCATAATGTGGCAAAGGGGTGAATAAAAAGATAGCAGAATAAAGCATCTGAGGGATAGGAAGTGAGAGAGTGGAAAAGGAAATTCATGGTGAATGGCCTCAATGTTGTTCTGTACAGAATGAGGCAAGAATTATGGTATGTTTGAAGAAAGATGGAAAGTTTTGGTTTTGGAAGAGCTGCTTTGGAGAATAGGATATTGAATTGAAAAGAGAAGGGTAGTAAGATTGCTTAGGAGCCTGGAGGGCCCAAATGAGGTTGTATGACAAATTTGTAGTGTACTAGGTTGTAATGTGTTATTTTCTCCATCTTCATTTAGCAGCACCTAAGTAGGAGGAAAGGCAGTATAAATGGAGGAAATGCTTGAAGACTGAGAGTGGGCTAGGCATAATCAGTGATATGAGAAATGGGCAGGTATTTGAGAGAAGAGGACAGGATAGAGTTGAATTGTTTCACTAAGGGGTGAAGATGGGAAAGAGAAGAAAGAGTATTTTGTGTAGGGGAATTAAAACTGAAAGGTAAATTTGGAGTCAAGAAATTGGAGGTTGCATTGTGGATAAAGAGAGAAGAGAGGATGAAAAGCCAACCGGATTATGGTAAAAAATTTCAGAATTCCCAAATATAGAGATGGTACATTTGGAGGTGATAACAAGATCAAGGGTATGACTATCTTTGTGCATGGCTAAGTAGGGTAGAGGAGTGGAAGATGTAAAGTAAGAAGGTTGAAGAAATTCTGAATCTATCATCTGTTTTGGCTTTCTCAGCATACCTATTGAATCTGAAATCTTGTGGTCTCATCTATTTGAATGATATCGTTACTACTTTCCTATAATCTCTTCAGATTTTTTGATATCTTCACCTTCTACCATTCTCATCTTATTAAGGATGCCTGCTCCTTAGTTGGGGCATCTAGGTGGTATGGGGAATAGAGAAACAGGGCCTGAAATGAAGAAGATCTTAGTACAAACATTTACTAGTTATATGACCTTGGGGAAGTCACTTATCCCCTATTTGCTTAAATGGGGACACACTGGAGAAGGAAATGACAATGTACTCCAGTATCTTTATCAAAAAAAAAATCCTAGGGACAAAGTCCATGGGGTTAGAGAGAGTTGGATAGAATGGAATGATTGAACAACAACTCCTTGGTAATATTTATAAGTCTCCTTTCTCTGCTCCAACTCTTAGGGTCCTGGAAAAAGTTATGAAACATTGATGATTGGAAAGACTGAAAACACAATATGTGACCTTCTCTGGGCAGTTCCTTCTCTTTCTTCTCCTTTTTAAAAATCTCTTTTTCATTAGCTTCAATAGGCACAGCAAATATTCTAACTTGTTTCCTTTCCCTTCATGCCCTAAAAATTCATTTTAAACCTTTATTTTCAATAATATTGCCACCTACTTGAGAAAAGTGAGCCCTTTCCAATATGAGTTCCCTGAGACTTTTCTATCCATCTTAGAAATTCTTACATCACTCTATCTATATATCCATACTTTTGTCTCTGATGAATACATACCCTTCCTCTTCCTCAAGCTTTACTCTTACTTTACTGATTCTGCTTATTTAAACTCCTTATCAATTTTTGTTCTGTTATTATTTCCTATCTTTTGTGAATATTCAATTTGTTTTTCTCTAAGAGTTCATCACTCCCTTCTCAATATGGACTCTCCCATGTCCCATGATGCAAGAAAAACTGCCTCTCCCCTCAGTTTATCATCTCATCTTTAAATACAGAATAGGACATCTATTTACTTTTCTTTGCTTTCAACTCTTTCTTTATAAACTGGATTCCTTTGCTACCATAATAATAAAAAACATCTTCTTAAATGGTAATTGTAATTATATAGGCTTAGTTTCTAACTGCTGTTGCTCAGTCTTTAACTCTTCTGTAAAAAGAGAATGTGTTGATCCACTTCTCTATCTTGAAACCCCTGACCTCTGCTGTATGTGGCAAAGAGTAACTGTTGTTGGGCTTCTATCTCTCCTTTAATCCTTTTCTGAATCCTATTTAGAATTTCAAGTGTACAACACTTTGGGAGAAAGTGATATTGGGTGCAATTTAAAACTTTCAATTTATTATGTTAATAAGAGTGCAATTTAGAGAATAATTAGGAGTTGGAGGCAGAGAGATTAATTAGTCCAAGTAAGTGGTGGTAAAGAAAGTTGAAAATGTTTCAAAAAGAGGGCATCTCCCCTTTTCCCTAGAACTCTATCCTCTTTGCAGTTTTAATGAGCTCTAGAGGTAGCTGCTCTGTCACGTAAAATAATCGCAGTGGTGGTTGTGACACTATGATGGCAATATGGATTGGCTGAATGGGGAATATTTAATTGGGGTGTCAGAAGTGCTACAAATATAGCACATATCAATCTTCCTACCTTCATTCAACCCATTCTACATAATCTTGGCTAGATAAACTTCCTTTAATTCAGATGAATATAATTCAATCCATTTTCTCTTCCCTATAGCCTGATAAAACATGCCTTCCTCCCAGGTTTTTCTTATATTTCAGCCATTTCTGTCACCCCCACTTCCCACTGTCATTCTGGGAGGAACTGGAGAGAGAGGGAAACAAGTGACTGAATATGTTTACTTAACTACAAGCTCAATGTAAGTGTGTTAGAGTATCTAGAAAAAAAATAATGGGAATTTAGTATACACTAATGAAAGCTTATTTCCCAAAATTAGAGAGGACACAGTTATGTTATTCCCTTTAATTATTTGAACCTACCTATCATGTTCAGTGTTAGTAATCTACATTTGATAAAAAAAATAATAGCAATTAATTATATCAAGCATTTATATGCATACTATATGCTAGGAACTATACTAAATGCTGAATAAATATTATTTTATTTGATCCAAACAACAACTCTGTGAGGTAGATATTATTTCCATTTTAGAGTGGAGGAAACTGAGACATACAGAGATAAGTGACTTGCTCATCTAACTACTTTTTAGGAAGGATATTGTCAAGGGAGAAAGTGTTCATGATAAGGATGGAAAGATTCAAAAGTCAATCCCATATGGATCACTTGAAGGAATTGCATTGTTAAGTCTGGGGAATAGAAGACAAGTGGGAACTGTATTCATGTTTAATGAATGTTTGTTAAGCATTACTTAAGCATAAAGTGGTATTATTTAGGTTCTTAGGATACAAAGAAAAACAATATAATGCTTGCCCTCTTGGTGTGGAATGGAAGTAGGAATAAAGCATGTACCTATGAAAATAAATATATGACAGACAAAGACAGGTCAAAGAAGATGACCCCTAAGAATGCAAGTTTTTTTTTCCAGTTTTATTTTTTAATGACTGTAGTACTTCTAATTCTTAGCACAGTGGCTTGCCTGCTTACTTGACTTCCTTCTCCCACTAGAAGTTGGTCCCCCAATGCTGGGATCCTGAGATCCGAGAGTGGAGTTTTCACTTCATATTCTTCCAGAGTTAATTCACCACATTAATTGCCAGTGATTTCAAAATTGCCTTTCCTGTATTTGGGCCTTCAGCTTTCATTAACTGACAATACGATTCCTACCTATAGGATCCTGGGCTCTTGCCCCGCAAGTAAGCATTTCTTTACTAGCATCTGTAACCAATCTTCCAGTACTCTGGCCCTCTTTCTCTTCTCATTGCAGGTATTCTTCCATTCTCCCAGTTCTGATAAGGGAGAGTTCATTTCTTCCTCTCTACTTCATTATTCTATAGCTCTTTGGCCATTTCTAAATTATGTCTCCATCTCTACCCTTCCATATTTCCAAGTCTAGCTTCACTATGTGTCTTGTCTTTTTTCCTGTTAGAATACAATTTCCTTGAGGACAGGAACAATTTTTTTTGTACTTAGATACCCAAAGTTCAGTATCATACATGGTACACTTAATAATTAAAAATAATTTTCATTCACATAGAAAGTACATATAAATATTTATTAATGATTTTTGTTGTTTAAATATTTGAAAGGTTACCATGTGAAAAAGGGAATAGACTTTCTCTGCACAGACTCAGAGGGAAAATATAGCAAACCAATAGAAACTTTCAAGGACGTACATCTTGGCTCATGGTTTATTTATTAAGTTTTAATATCTTACATTTGCATTTAGACTTTGGGGGCATTCTGTGTAAGGAGAAAAAGAAGTCAAAAAACTTCCAAATTAAAAAAAAAAACCAACTCTTGTATGCAAATGTTGACTGCATCAATCCCCAAAATGTTCTGTAGAACTTTTAAGATGAAATTTGCATTCACTTAAAAGGACTCAGAATAATTTTCAACATGGGAAAAGAACAAGTTGATGAAGAATGCTTTGTGTCCAAATCAATATATGCAAGTCAACCAAGAGACTACCTTCTCTAAAGAATTAAAGTTGACTTCACTCAGAGAGCAGTGGAGAAGAATAGGGTATATAAGAATAGGTTCAAAAAATTGAACACAAGAGACTAGGCAATAGAATAAGTGTAATAGTCATCAACAAAGGTATTTCTGACTGAAAAAGGGAATCAAGTAGAGGCAGCAAGATCATAAGATACATCATGGATGGCCTTCAAGTTCTGAATTTGGATGATTTCCAGTCTCTCTATAAATTCATAGGATTTACATCCAGGGAAAATCTTATTGATTATCTAGGCTAATGCATTTTTTTCAAAGATGAATAAACTGTGGTCTAGTTCAGTCTGATCCTAGGTCAGAAAGCCAGGATTAAGACATAGTTTCTGTGAATGAATTCAGTGATCTTTCCATTACTTTGATTAAGCTTGTTGACCTCTCTGGTTCTCTTTAATTTTGAGATTCTATGATTTTATATATACCAACCAAAGGGCAGAATAAGTCATGTTTATGTCATCTCATGTGACTCTTTTGACCTGGGGTTCCATTTATTTATTTTTTCATTTCTGTATAAGAATGGAAACTGGTAGATTTCTCTCTTGGAGGGTCCCTCTGGAATCCATCCTACATACATGACAAGGACATACTCTGCCTATAGTTGTACTGAACAGTCTCTATGAGAACTAATATGCAATTCTCCTAAGCCGGAGTCAGAATAATGGCATACAATAAAGATTTTTAAGGATTAACTGATGATGATGATGGTGATGTGCATGAGAGGCATGCTAGGTCTCATACAATATTATAAAATGGTCATCATAAAAATAATCTGGAGAGTAGAGGATCAATGGAAAAGGTTAGCATCAACATGCAGTAGTGAGTGACCACAAAAACCTTGTGTTCAATAAACTCAAAGATCCCAGCATATTGAAGAACTCATTATCTGACAAAAACTAATGGGGTAAACTGGAAAACAGTATGGCAGAAACTAAGCATGGACTAACATCTCACATGACACACCAACATAAAGTCAAAATAGAAATTAATCTAGAAATCAAGTGTATTATCATAAACAAATTAGGGGAAAGTGGAAAATTTACCTGTGATATTTATGGATAAGGAAATAATTTATGATCAAGCAAGATAGAGAAAACATTTTGAAAATTGAAATGGATAACTGTGAAGGACTAAACTATTATCAGCAAAGCAAAGTTCCATGATAACCCCAAAGGACACATGATGAAAAATGCTATACACAAAGAAGGAATGTTGAAGTATGATTTCAGATCAAAGGATACTATCTTTCCCTTTATTTCCTTTATGAGTGTTTTTTTAATGTATTATGATATGTATATTCTTTCACAGCATGGGGAATATGGAAATACGAATTGGGTGAAAACACTGATATAACCTATAACAGATCATTTACTGCCTCAGGGAGGGAGAGCAAGAATCTGAATCCACAAATGTCAGAAAAAATCATCAAAATATTGTTTTTATATGTAATTAAATATTTTTAAAAATTTACATAATTTATTTCTCATAAAATTATAATTTACATAATCAACGTTTAACTTACTTATGAGACCTTTAGATGAGGTAGATAACCTCCCTGTGCTCTAGATTCATGTTCTATAAAATAGAAATTCTAGGTATTTATTTACTAATAATTAATCTATTGATTAACACAAAAGAACTCCTAACTGAGAGTCAAGAGATATAGGTTCAGGTTTTGCTCTTACAGCTTACAGTTCTGTTCCTGAGCAAGTCACCTAAAATTTCTAGACCCTGGTTTTATTAGCTTTTTTAAAAAAGCTTTTGGATTTTATGACTGCCAATGGATGGCTAAGCCATAAAATTATACTTTTCTCTCTTTTTATCTCTAGGGTCAGAGACATGATTACTTTTAAAACAAAGTAATCATCCTATGTCAGCATTTCATTGTATATAGGTACTATGATTTCTGGCAAGTAACTTAACCTGTGTTATATTTAATTTTTAAGGACAGCATATCACAGAGATTAGACTGGCTTGGAATGAGGAAGACCTGGGTTCAAATGTGGCCCTGATATTTACTAGCTGTGTGACATTTTGAAAATCATCTAAACTCTCTGAGCTTTAGTCAAGTCCTGAGGAATGAAATGGCTACTAAGCTTTATTCTTGTTTCCTACCACATCTCCCATTCTGTTGACAGTGTAGATCATTTGACATTTATGCATATACAACTTGATTTCATATTATGATATATTATTATATATCTCTGTATTATACATAACACAATTGATGCCAATAAATCATTTGAAAAATGTAATTTTTTAATTTCTGTAAGCAAAATAAGATTACCTACCCTTTACAGAAAGAGAAATAATGCTATTTGTGAAGTACAGATGATGTGGTTTCCAGATTAATACAGTTTTATCTATTTTTCCTATATTTTAGCCTGAATTTAATATAGCAATAAAATCTTAACCTCTATTACTTATAATTGAGGACACCCAAGAAGTGTTTATTTAAATAATTACAGCTTTTACTATCACTAGCTGACCATAGTTCCATAACCTGCCTCCATTTATGAAAGTAAGTAAAATCAGCAGGTATATAAATTAGTATGCTACCATAGAGATAACAGCTCATTGGAGCATGATAAAGCATTTAGCATTTTAAGGGTTCATATGTTTGCTTCACACATATGCAGAAAAATTCTGTCTTAAAGCTACAAATTATATTATAAAATGTCAGAACCACTTAAACCTTCAAAATAATGAAATTCTATTATGTGTAATTAGATTACAGGTATCTAAATTTATGACTGGATTTCTACAACTAAAATAACTGGACTATGTCCTGATTAGTTTGTTTATTTAGAACATCTTAATAACTAACCTCAGTGCCAGACAGTTGATTGCCATGCAATTTATTAATTTAGGAATTTAATTCATTTTTTCATTGGCTTTCTTATTAAAGAGAATATCATAGTACATATTGTGGAGATAGTTGTGATATATTTTAAAGATGGAAGGGAACAAGGGACCACTTAGTCTCCTTTAAATAATTCACTCAAGAAACTGAGTATCAGAGAACAGAAATATCCACTTACACTAGGTTTTTGTGGTCTCTAGTTTAGGTCTATTCCTTTCTGTATGACCCTCTTTGGTCTCCTTGGATCTTTATCCAGTCACATCCATTAACTGTGGGTATCTACCAATGCCTCTTCTCATCTTCTACTCTATCTTATTTGGTGATCTCAAAAGATTCGATAGGTTCAATTATTGTTTCCACTGAAATGATTCTAGGATGCAACATCCAGGTCTAAATCTTTTCTCTGAGTTCCATTAACAACATCACTATCTACCTTTGAGATAACTCAAATTGGATGTCTTGTTGGCAGTTCAAATTCAACAAGTCCAAATCACAGTTCATAATCTGTTCTCCCAAACCCACCTTTCTTCTCAATGTCCTTATTACTTTCAAAGGCAGTACTATATATCCAGTCTCTCAAGCTTAGAGTATTGCTATTAACTTCAACTTATATGGCTCATATACACCACATTTTCAATCATTGACCATATATTATTTTTGCCTTTACATTTCTTATATACATTCCCTTCAGTTATCATCCTTGCTCAGGAAGTCATCACTTTCCTCCTGGATTACTTCGATAATCTTCTATCAAGCCTTCATCCCTTAAGTCTCTCTTTACATTGATCCAGTCTCCCTGAAATGCCAAGATGATTTTTCTATTGCTCTGAAAATGTGCCCCCTTTGCTAAAAAACAAAACAAAACGGTGGCCACCTATTTCCTTTAGGATCAAATACAAACTTTGACATTAAAAGCTCTTTATAACTTGGTCCCTTCCTAGCTGTCTATTCTTCTTAAACTTGACTCTTCATTTTTTCCCTTTACAGAAATACTAGTAGACATGACACTTTATCTGATTTCTCACTAGTTCACTAGCTATCCCCCAAACTGTTAGCTATGTGCCAAACAATGTTCTATTCCTTCATTTCTGTCACTTTTCTTCTTCCTCATTTGTCTTCAATATTCAGCTCAATGCAGACTATTCTAACAATTCTCACCAATATTAATGACTTCCCCTCTGAAAATACCTGATATTTTACTCTGTCTATATCATATTGTTTATATATTATCTGTATAAACTAATTGTTTACATGTTTTCTTCCACATTAGACTAGAAATTCCCTGTAGGTTATCCTTTCTATCTCTAGTGCTTTAAATAGGATTTGGCTCCTGAAAAATACTCAAGAAATACTTGACGATTACTTAAAAAATTAGACCCATAGAAATAATAAAGGCAAGGATCTCATAAGCAACTGAATCCAACTCTCTCATTGTGCATATAGGAAAAATAAGATACTGCAGATCTGTTGATTGATTCATAATAGCTTACATATGTAGTAAATAATTGAGTTTAAGGAACATAGCTTTATAGGAAAAGGACCAAGAGGAGAACCATGGTCTCTGCACACCTTTTCAGGGATCTTTGAACTGTATCACATTGTACCCTTTGTATCAATAATGGGGTCTTAGATGATTCAGTTACCTCATATAGATGTGGCCAACATTTCTTGAAAATTTCAGAAAATATGACTAATTATAATATATGGAGAATAACTACTTCAGGGTGCTTTGAGTTTAGCCATGCAATCAAGATTATGGATTCCAGATATCAGATGAATTAAAATAATTATCTAATATTAATATTACATCATAAAACAATTTAGCTTTGAATGATTGAATACTCCTTGGAAATGTTTAGAAAATAACTAAGATATCTTTAGGATTGAGGAAAATGAATAAACACACATACATACACATATATAATGACTTACATACATACATATATACCTGTATCTAAGATTAATCCATATACTTTATAAAATCAGGAATATTTACCCAAATAGCAATTCAAAATAATATCAAGCTGATCAGTATTTCCATATCCATATTTACAAGGCAATATATAATGTAACATATTAGATGAAAAGCACAATACAAATGCCAGCTATTATCATTAAGAGCTCTGTTCCAGGCACTGGGGCATGGTTAGACAAACAAAACTTTAAATCAGATGTCAGAAAGAGGAATGTTAAATTTAGACAAGTTAGACAACTTCAAGTAACCTTATTTGAATAGAATATAAGGGGATGACATTTATAAAGGATACTGATAAGTAAAAGAATGAATATAAACAAAATAGATTGATTTTATGGTGAAGAAAAAAGATAAGGCTAACCAGTGGTATACTAGGAAATGTTTAACAATCAGCTTTCACAAAAACAACTTACCAAGACACACTTTTAAATTTAATTTGAATCACTATTAACATTTTCCCCTAAATTCCTTAAGGCTAGATAATCAATAATTGATAAATCAAGTTCTGATGTATAGTTTTTATCTATTTTCCAGGTATCAATACACACACTTAAAATTTAACAATTGGCTCTATTGTCTAAGTTGGTTCCAATATACCATAAATAAAGGACTGCCCATATGCTCTATTGGTATCCTCATGGTGTCATGAAATAGTGTTCTACCTCCCTACACTGCTTTATATACATTTAGAATGTAGTCTTACATATTTTTTTCTGTATATGTTGTCTCTCCTATTAGAATGTCACTTTATTTATTGTCAGTAATAGTTTTTTTCTATTTTTTTTTTGTATCTTCAGGGTTAATTGTACAGAGATGATGCTTAATGAATGTTTATTAATTAATTGACTCATTAAGGAAGACCCTCTACATATTGAATGGACTTCTTCATAAACTTAGGAGACAACACAGACAAGTTCTGTGGGATGCGTTTTGATCAGCTTCTTTCTAGGAAATGCCACTTTATGAGATTAAGATCACAGATCTATCTGAGGATTTTGGTAGAGTGCAAAAGAGAAAAGGTGGGATATAAAACTGGAAACAGAGGGAACTAAGGAGTTTGTCATTTCTTTTAAAGGCATCAACCTCAATGTTTGTCAAAAGAGAGGCTACATGGTCAGATGTATTTCTAATATTGTTTTGGCAGCCCTGTGAAGGATGACTTAGAGAAGAGAAAGTGCCAAACAGGATCCAAAGGGGAAAGATTCACTCCCAACTCTGGAGAGTCATGGAAAGCTTCATGGGTTCAGGGGTTTTTCATTAATGTGGTCCTGCCTTGACTGAACAACCACTCACTTTCCCATCTAATTGCGTGATGCAACTTTAGACTTAGCATCACAAATTGAAAAGTCAACCCCAAATAAGAGGTTTAAGGAATATTAGTCAATTGAGAGAGAATAGTTACAAAAAACAAAAAAACAAAGGTGATTTAGGTCATTTTCTTCAAAGATGTTTGTTCCTTAGTTTGATTGCTTGTCTTCCTTACTGAACTTTCTGATTTCTTCAAAGAACTGTAAGAATGCATTGTTATAGCAATTTCACAATGATTCTATTACTTTCATGAAGATTTATTAATACAGACTACTAAATAAAAATGTCAAAGAAACAGTAAGTATCATCAACAAAATGTAAAGAAGCAGTGCATTGGTTTCAGGGAAAATAGGCAATGTGATTTACATTCCAAGTAGGAAATGAATTTCAAGTAATATTGTACAAGAAAAATTACAGGAGAAAAATGCTAACAGTTCTCATGATACCTGGAAAAGAAGGCAAAAAGTAGGGAATCGGAAATTCTTTTCCAGTGTACAGAAAAGACTGGGTTGAAATGAAATTATAAATGTATTCAATTATATTCACAAGAATATAAGCTCTTTGAAGTTAGGGACTGTTATTGCCTTTGAATCTCCAGACCATAGTACAATGCCTTGTACCTTTTTTTTTCCTTTGGTCTGGATCTCTTCATCAATATTTAGAACTTCTATGGGCAGCTAGGTATCTCAGTCGATTGAAAGTCATGCCTAAAGATGGGAAGTCCTGGGTATCAAGACATCCCCTTCATATTCTATTCAAATAAGGTTACTAGCAGTTGTCCAAAAGTAACATTCCTTTTTTCTGACATCTGATTTAAAATTTTTGTGTCTAACCATGCCCCAGCACCTGGAACAGAGTTCTTAATGATAATAGCTGGCATTTATATTGTGCTTTAAAGTTTGCAAAGTGTTTATCAATATTATTTCATTTAATCCTCACAATGGTACAAGGAAGTATTTGTTATTATTTTTTCCCATTTTACAGATGATAAAATTGAGATAGAGGGAAATTAAATGACTTGCCCAGGGCCACACAGCTTGTTTCAGAGGCTAGAGTTGAACTCTTCTTCTTGACTCCAGATTCAGCTCTCTACCTTATCTGGCTGTTATAGGAAATGATTTGCACTTAAAAATACCTCAGAAATATAGTTGTATATACTTTCTTACAAAGCTCAGAGGTTTCTCAGTCATCAGTGCTTATCACAGAGCTTTACTCAAATTAAGCAAAGAATGGATTTGTGATGAATGGGATTGGATTGTTTGATATGTTCCAGCATCATAACTTTTATAGTCACAGTTGTTAGTATCTATCTAATATATCAAATATATATTTTAAAAGGAATTCAGATGGTAGGTTAGGAATTAGAAGGGCGCTGTTTGTTATTTTTCTAATTGGGGAGTTTGTGCAGAGAAGGGAAAAGTATGATAGGTTTTCCCATGCTGTGGTCAGTAAGTTAAAGATGAAGTGATGTAAGATAATTGAGGAAGCATGGCTATAGGAAGAAAGTCCATTCCTGGCTTGTATGCTCTATGCCAGTTGATATCTAAAGAAGAATATTTTAGACAATTGTAAAGAAAAATCCTTAATTCTAAGGTTTGATAGAGTTAGAATTGTACTCACATTACAGCCATCAGACAAGGGTTCATAAACTTAAAAAATATGTATCAATATTAATATACATATGCAATGATTGCCTTTTAATGTCACTATTTTCCTGCATAATCCTTTGTATTTTTGTCCATGCAATTCAAAAATCTTAGTCTGAGAAGGGGTCCATAGATTTTAATCTGTTTGTCTCTAGTGAAAACCAAGAAGAAGAATTTTCAGGCTTCTTCATCTTTTATCTAGAACAGCATCTTCATTTCAATCTACAATTATCTGAGAATGATCTACTTTGTGCTGAGCTCTCTGCCATTTTTTAACATAAAATGAAAAAGCTTCTCTTCTCAAAAAGCTTATATCCAATGTGTCTTCCATATAAGAAGCATTAAAAAAATCTTTGTTGAATTGAATTGATATAGACAAGAGGATATTAAGGAGAGTAACTAGTTGTCTTATACTGATTGAAGAATAAGATTATTAAATGATAAAATCCTGAGTAATATTTCCCTTTTTTATGAGACAGCATTTAGGAAGCTCAGTATGTAGCTGTAGCAGTTTTAAATCTGAAGGGGGCACCACTGACTGAATGGGGATTAAACATGGAAAAAAGAAAAAAAAAAGAATGGAGATATTAGGTTAGAAGTCCTTTATACCCCATAACACCACAGGGCCTAATGGAAATTATGAAGAAAAGAAATCCGAAAGAAACATAATATACTCAGCACCATACGTTTATTCCTCTCTAACTCAATTTTCACAGCAGCGTAGTTCTGTGGAGAAGCCTGGAGTATATTTGCTGCTGGCAGACACTTATGTTCTTGAAGATATGAGCAGCCATTGAAAGAGGCATAAATTGAGGTGAGAATGGGAGGAAGGATGTATTGAGAAATTCAGGTGAAATAGATGTTAATTTGATGGACCGAAAAGGATTTTTTATTGTTAATGATTTGAGTCAGTAGCATTGCTGATGCTTATTACTTCTGTGAGCTTGGGTAAATTAATTAACCTCCTTGAGCCTCAGTTTCCTTATCTGTAAAATGATAGGGTTGGATTAGGGCTTCCAAGATCTCTTTCAGCTCTAATGAGTTCATAGCACTGCTGAGCATGATACGAAGGCAGTCTCTGAGTTCCAAATGCTAAACTTCTCTGATGTTTGTAAATATCCTAGATGAAGCAATAACAAATACACTAAAAGGGATCAGAATAGCAAGCCAGGAAGTTTCCTCAATGCTCACTGTTCCACATAGGTTTCAAATAAGAATGACCCCAGACACTGGCTCAAGGTCACCAAACTTTCCATTTACTAAGTTTTACTCATCAGCTTTTAGCACATTGACTTGTGGGGAAAAAATAAATATAAGGACTAATTGTATAAAATGTAGTTTAGTGGCTAAAGAAATGGTTTGGACTCAGAAAGACCAGGCTTTGAATGCTATCCCGGACTCTTAAGTCTGAGCCCCTGGGTAATTCATAGAACCAAACAATAACTCACTCAGTTTCCTTCATATAACAATTTGCTGCCTCAGTTTCCTTATCTATAAAATGAGAGGATTAGATTTGCTTTCCTTTAAGTTGATTTCTGTTTCTCAATCTCTAATCTTATGACCCCATGAGGAGGAGATGTTATGCCACTATTCTAGGTTCCTGTAAAGTAAAATTTCCCAGTTAACAAAATGGAAACAGCCATAAATGTGCAATAAATCAGAATAACGATGAAATTACTTGCTGAAATGTGTTCCAAACACAAGGTGCTGTGACAAGTCTCAGCTCTGTATAGACTTAAGAACATGATGGCCAAGGATAAGAAAGTAAGAAAAATCCAAATAGATAAGTAGTGACTAAAGTACTCAGCAATTTCTATCCCTGCTAGGAGTATGAGCTATGTGATGAATATTTCAGATGCATCCCGAGATCCTTACATTTTTCAAAGACAAGTAGACAAGATGCATTTTACATCTGTTAAAGACTTCTGATTGGCATATATGTTGAAGACTGCCTTGAGATTGAGAGGCGGAATGTTCCTCAAAAGCCGTAGCCATGAAATATTTATTTTTCACTCATAGAAAAAAGAATTAGATGATCCTGTGACATACAGCAGCACTAATAACCATGAACAAAATTATACTCCTTGCAAATCTGTAAAATGATTATTCTTATAAGATGAATTACTTCTTGACACCCTTGATCACAATAGAACAATGAGAGACTTGTTTGTAGTTTTCCTGAATAAGAAATTAGTAGGTATTTTCAATCATAAAATAGGTGGAATGAGAACTGGTAAACATTTCTTTAGAAACTAGAAGTAAGAGACTTAACAAAACCCCCTTTTTATTGAAGATTATTCTTAGTTTTTGTTTCTTCCTTTTTTAAAAATTTCAAATGTTCATTTATATCAATAATAACCTATGTGGGTAAAAGCCTTCTGTATCTAACAAGTGCTGCAGCTATACCTTTGAGTATATGTTTTATTAAGCAATCCAAAGACTAGTGTATCTCCAAATATTACTTAAATCTCCAAAGCCACCTGAATAAATAAACATTATATGATCTGTAGAACAACAGTCTGCAAATGACTCTACATGACATTTGTGGGGGCACAGGGTATATGTATGATGATTCTTTCGGAATTCTTCTTTGAGTGAGGGATTGGCAATTTTTTTTTCCAAGCTCTGGGGCCCCTGAGCCTCCATCAAAATAACTTTGAAACATTATATTATGTGCAAGAATTTTATACTCATGAACATTTATAATCAGCAGGCAAGTCCTTTGCCCCTCCTCAACCTGATAATCAGCCATAGTACCTACTCAACCATGATGAAAATAAAAGATCCAGCCCGCTAAGGCGCATAATCTCGGTACCCATTTAGAGCCATGTGCATTTCAGAAATCTTCTATTATTGCAAATCTCTGAGTTGTATTTTCTGTGGAATTGTCTGTTTCTCATTATCAAAGTCTAAAGAAATTCGATACAGTCATGTAACACTTGGCGGAGGAGAGTTAGAAAAATGCCTTCCAAAGTATTCAGCTTATCTTTCCTTTCCAAAGCAGTCAGTAACTACTACTGTCTGCCTTTCCTCCTCTGGAGAAGCCAATTGGGAGGGAGGGTGAAAAAAAAAATCAACCCACAGTAAATTAAGCAATGGCACTGTGCCTGAATCAATCACAGGAGTCAGCTTTTAAACAATGAATTGGATCGGAGCTAACGGACTGGAGGGTAGCATCTACATGAAAGCTTCGGATGATATAAAGTCACATTCGCTGGGAAAATGTCTAGTCTACCAGCCATACCCAATTTAAGGCAACTTTGCCAAAAGGAGGCCACACTGGCTTATTCTGAAATCTGTAAAACTCTAGCACTTGATTCTATAAAATGAAGCAGATGGTAATTGGCCTTAATAAATCAGATTATATCATCCCAGCGGCAGTTTATGCCATGTTTCATTCTTTATTCACGACCAGTTTTAATGCAGATCCCACCCTCCCATCCTTTCTAAAGAGGGAGGACACTCAAGAGAAAATATAGTTTAGATGAAAAGGAATGTACAACATAGCAGTGCATGAAGCTGTACCTCTATTCAACTAGGCATTTCTCTTCCCCAAATACCATAAATCAGGTTAGTTATATAGATATTACATAAATAGTGTGTAGGCAATTCAATATGCACATCTGATCCATTAAAACAGGGCTTTGTTTGTGTAATTCAGACCTTTTAAAAAGCATTCTAGTTAAAATACACTGCAAAGACATGCTGAGATAATTGGTTGTCAAAGTATATTGGTACAACTGAGTAGTCTTAAAATAGCAGGAAATGCAACTGAAGGCTGGAAAGGAAATCACTATTTCATGTTTTCAAATAAGACATATTGCACCTTAGAGTTCAAATCAGATATTTGCTAGGGGCCTTTAATTAACTCATAATGATGAGAGCCAACGTAATAAGCACATATTTTGGTAGAAAAAAAATCTACATTTTTGTGTATATAATTTCTTCCCTTCTTGGTTTTCCTACTTTTACTTCTTGCTTGTCACTGATAACCTTGGGAAATAGAGTGCAAAGGGCCAGGAACCTCTCTACTAGTGGAATATTAAGTTAAATAGTAATGTAAAATACTTGAAGTTTTTTGATGAAGATCATAACATTAACAAATAGTGTGCATGGGGAGAATAGAAATATTAGCTAGATTTAATATCTCAAAGGCAACAAGAGTAATCAACAACCTCTTTGGTCTGATTCTTATTGCCTTACACTTGTACTATTGACATCTGTCCCAAATCATCTTTTCCTACTTTTAGTCTTTTTCTCGTCTAGCCCAATGAACTTACTGCCACTTGAAGAATCTCTCTAAAAAATATAACTTTGGTCATGTTTGAAATATTTGGGTGACTTCAAGATTTAGAATTTTCAATAGCTTTAGTGTATATTGAATTAATTGTTGAACGAAATACTTATAATTCACATATTTCGGTGCTTTCACATTTCTTGTGGAATCAAGTCTAATGCTTTTGTTGGGAGTAGCCACCATTCAGTCTGTATTGTTATACATTTGGTGGCAGATGAAAAAGGGTATTCTTTCTTTTCAATCATAGCTTTCTATAGCAACCCAGATACCATGATGTGTAGTTAGCCTGTTGTTGTACAATTAGATCTATAGCTTGGGTAGACCATGAGAGGGTGGAAATAGCATTAAGGTAGCTATTTAGGATATTATGGAGTCTGGCACAAAGATCAGGGGCTCATGCCAACTTAAGAGACTACAAAGAAACATAAAACAACAAAGGGCCCTGTAAATTGAAAGAGTTATATAGACCATGGAGAAAGCCTGTCTGAGTAAGGTAATACAGTTCCATTTGGAAAGAAATTACGGGGAGCAATGAATAGAGAACTGTGATCGCCATGAAAGTCACTTGCAAACACACAAGAGATTTAGCAATTCACTCCTGAGGAATGGAGATGTCAGTGGAGATACCCTAAAGCTAAATCCATGTAGCATGTTGTTTTTATTAGAACCGAGTTAAAAACCACATGTTTGCTAATGAAAAAAATCAGTAGAGATGACTGTAACATTCTCTGAAGAAGAGCAGATAATCTGAATATAATGCCTTCCTGTAACATAGGTAATTAGAATTTAGCACAATGCTTGGCACATGGTTGGCTCTTCCTACATGACACCAATAGAACTTTGACAGAATGTAAACAGAATCAGTTTGGGTTAATTTAAGAATTTCTGTTAATCACTAGGGGATTCATAAATTAAGAGCTGTAAAATTCTTTAAAGATCATTTAGTTCATTACTTCCAATTATACAGGTAAGAAAACTGAAGCCCAAGAAAGGTATAGCGATTTGCCCAGTGTTACACAGTCAACAAGTCATACAATGAGGTATTGAATCTATGTCTTCTAATCATAAATCCAACATTTCACAGTAGTAAGTGTGACTGGTAAAAACATTTTTGAGTGCTGCTGGAGGTAGGATTCTATCAGTGATTAAGGAAAAAAAATGTTGTTCCTGATGCAAACTGAAAATATCTTAGTAATTTCATCTAGCCCCTGGCAACAGGAAAGTCCAGGTACTTGTTTCTGATATGCCACTGGGGAAAATAGTTTAATATAAGATGCCCCTAAAATAGTTAGCTAAAATTTATTGTATTTATTCACATAATCTTCTTATTGAGTATGCTCATGCTAAGATGGGAATGAGAGGTTGTTGCTATTAGAATGTTTTGTGGGTAATTTGGGGAAGTAGTGTCCCTAGTGATGCTAGAATTAGACCAGGAATTAGAAGACTGACACCAAGAGCCTTGGCTCTGCTAAATAGTAGCCATGTCTCCTCATTTGTTAAAGAGAGATAATAAGATTTATAATACCTATATGAAAGGGTTATTATAAAAATCAAAGGGGATTCTATGTGGAAAGCAATTTTTAAACCTTTAGATATAAATGTCAGCTATCATTATTACTATTATTACAGACAAATTGCTCCTGACTGCCCTTGGCAAGATGAACCCAGAGCCTTTTTTCTGTTTCCTTCCAGCTCTAAAAAGCTCTGAGTCTATGACTATAGTTACTAAGGATGGGAGTCACCAAAGGCTTCATTAGAACAATTATCCACTGTTAATACCTCTTTAGGCACTTCTACTTTCAGCAAGCATGCCTCCTAACTATTCTAATATAATCTTCAAAGTCATGCTTTCTGTTGCTGCTAATCTCATCTCAAGTTTGCCATACTACTTGTGTTTAATGGGTTCTGCCAACATTTTATCAGATATTATTTTTTAATGTTTTACTTTTTAAAAATTATATATAAAACAATTTTTAACATTTTAAAAAATAATTTTGAGACAAGTACTTTGATAAAGATTATACACATTTCCATATGAACTTTGCTGCAAAAAACCCAGACCCCCCAAAAAAACTCGCCAAGAAAAATAAAGTAAAACATGCTTCAATCTGTATTCATACTCCATAATTTCTTTCTCTGGAAGTAGCAGCATTTTTCATTATAAGTCCTTTAAATTGTCTTAGGTTACTGAATTGCTAAGAATAGCAAAGTCATTCACAGGTGATCATCAAACAGTATTGCTATTACTGTGTGCACTGTTTTCCTGGTTGTGCTAATTAAACTTTGTATCAATTCAGGTAAGTCTTGCCTGGTTTTTCAGAAATCAACCTGCTCATCATTTCTTATAGTACTATAGTATTCCATCACAATCACATGCCACACAACTTATTCAGCCACTCCCCAATTGATGGGTATCTCTTCAATTTTTGATTCTTTGCTGCTACAGAAAGAGATTATATATATATAATATATATATAAAAATATATACTATATATATATATACATATATATATATATATATAGTATATATTTTTCCTGGTGCCGGGGCTAGATGAAATTACTCAGATATTTTCAGCTTGCATCAGGAGCAATATTTTTTTTTTCTTAATCACTGATGGAATCCTACCTCTAGCAGGACTCAAAAATGTTTCCTTTTCTTGTTATCTCTTTGGGTTATAGAACTAACTGGTGGTATTGCTGGGTCAAAGGGTATGCACAGTTTCATAGCCCTTTGGGCATAATTTCACATTGGTCTACATAATGATTGAAGTTCACAACTCTCTCAACATTGCATGTCTTATTTTTTCACACTCCTTCAACATTATCATTTTTCTTTTATGTCATAAAAGCCAATATAATACATATGAATAGATAAATATTTTGCATTTTGAAATGCTTTCTAACTCTTCTTCAGTCATAAATTCTTCCCTTATCTATATATCTAACAGATAAAGCATTCCATGCTCTACTAATTTGCCTTCAATCTCATACTTTATATGTAAATAAATTACTTATATTGATTTTGCCCTGGTATGTGGTGTGAAATGTTAATCTATACCAATTTTCTGCCAAACAATTATTAGAAACAAAGTTTTGATTTTGGTAACTGTAACAATTGTCTTTCAGGAGATTTCATATTCTTTTCTTTCTCATCTCTATATATATTTATTTACTTCTTCCTTAAAATCAGGATGAGAAAAAGAAGTATTCAAGGGATAGGAAAGTGAATAATTACAGAATTTCACATGATTATAGTACATATCTGTTATCTTGGAATCATCAGAATCAAAGGAAATACTATATTTTCTTCTTCTCCCACTATCCTACAGATAATGCGTGCTAGTTGAATATTTTATATATTAGATTCTGGTTAGATACTAATAAAATGAACTTGGTAAATGAATGATGTGATAATGTTAAGTATGAAGATAAATTTTAATTTTAATAAAATGAAGCTGGACATTGATTTGCACAAGGCTGGGGGAAGCATCTGGATATAATGGAAGGCATATTGGACTGTGAATTGGGAAAACTGGTTTCTTACTTAGTTCTGACAATTTTAACTGTGACCTTTAGCATTCATCTCATATCCTTGGATGTGTTGCCTCATCTAAATGAAGCTTTGTTTTAAGTAATCTTTCTGACAAAAACTCCTTATATATCTATTATATATTTTCCTCAAAATTTAATTAGCATTCTTCACATAACTGTGATACTCTGAAAGTAAATGTGGAGAACCTGAGTATTATTATTAGTACTGAGTTCCTCTTCTTCAAGACTATATTCTTTTAATACAAATGCTTGAACTAAAATAACAAAACAAGCTATTCATGATCTAGCCCCAACTATCTTTCCAGAGCATACATTGTTCCCCTCCACTATTACCTCCTTCTACATTTCAAAAGAGCTATTTCCTACCAACAACATTCCATCTTTTATATAATATTCTGTTACACAGAACTTCCATCACACCTGAAATCCTCTCTTTTATCACTATTACCTTACAGAATCTGTAGCTTCCTTCAAAGCATAACTCAGGTTTAAATTCTTCCAGAAGTTTTTTCTGATTTTGGTAGAATCTGCACTTCTTGCCCAGCCCCACTGACTAGTATTTGCCTGGCACAATTTTTGCATGTAATCATCTGTTTTATGTATTGTTTTCTCCAGACAGAATAGAAGCACCTTGAGGACAGGGACTATTTGTCAATTAATCTCAGATAATTAGGGTAAGTCCTACTTAACTGAAATTAATACAAACCAAAAACCAACTTCTCCTGCCAACAGGATTCTTTCCTAGCTAGTCTATGGAAACACCATTAGATATGATCTCTATTGTATACAAATTCAAAATGTTGAGTCCAATATTCCCACTGATAAGCTCATTGTTCCATAAATGGAGATCAGTCCTAGAGAGGCAATGTGATTCAGTAAAAAAATGGATGCAGAGGGCTTAGGTTCAATTTCAGAACCATCATTTATTCCTTATGTATCCTTGTCAAGTATTCAAATGTATACATTTGTGGACTTTAAAAATTAAAAATAAATAAAAGAGACATCACTGAATAATGAAATGGAATGCAAAATTCCAGGGACAAAAGCCATGGTTTCTGTTGAGAAGCCTGGATAAGAACCAAGCTAAGCAGATAAATTCTGACTTCTCTAGATCTTCTAGATACCACACATTTAGCTGATAACATCTGAACCTTATAATTGGCAATGATAACTTCTGAACCCCAATTTTGACTCTGATAATCTCTGAACTCCAGACCTCCTCTGCTGAAGATTTGGCAAAGAAGACTTGGGCCCAATATCTAGGCCAAATCATGTTGACCATCCAAGTAGCCAGGAATAGAAGTAAAATAGAATCAGGCTTTGCTTCTTTAGCAGGGTCTTCCCTTACTGATTCACTATGCTCTATTTTAAATAAACGTTCAGATTGGCTATGATATACTATATAAAGGCTTATGATTTTTAACAGGAATGTGAATTATTAGAGTCAGCATATGTAACTTAGCTCATCTGGACCTTATGTTCCTCAACTATAAAATGAGGAAGATACACTCAGTGATTTCTTAGTTAATTTTGTAGTTTTAAATGTAAAATTATGTGATGTGACTCAATTCCCCAATAAAGCAATAAGAGGCAATGGGTGAAGGAGATAAGTAAAAAAAAAAACTTCTATTAAAAAGCTCTTGATCATATGATCATATAGTTTTCATTATTAGCTACTGTTAAATTTTCACAATTTCATGGGTAGCTAATGTCTTATAAATGAAAAAAACTTAAAATTAGAAAAATATTAAATAATAATACAGCAGGGAGTCTTTTCAGCAGGCCCTACTGACCTAGAAATTACTTGAATTGTTAAATGTATTGGAAAAGGAATGAAATAGTCCCAAGTCAGACAAAACTGTACAAATTATGCTTCTTGCTAAAGAGATTGTTTTAAGGATATAAATGCCCATTATGTCATGATGTGGCAGCAATTTATTTGCAATTCAATGGAATAATAGTCAAACATTATCATTTATTCCCAATTGAAAAGAGCAGCAAAACACATACATGTAACTCCAAATTAGGAGGGATTCTGCAGTTTGGCACATTTGTTGGTTCTTAAATTAAAACAGCTTTGCCAATAGAGTTTGCCTAAGAGTGTGTGTGGTAGCCCTGTGTTCTTCTAACTAATTTGGATTGCTTGAGGCCACAAGCTCATTGAGTGGTTCCATTCATGAACAGCAGATGATGCATGACAAAGCTGTAAAGCTCTTAGGAGGAAGTTAGCTAGGAAGAGTTGCTCTCTACCAGAGGGGGTTTTGATAAAACTTCCATCCAGCCTACAAATTGTAGACTTTGATTTGAAATAAATTGTGACTGATGATCAGTCGATGACGATTTCCATAATCATTATGCCGTCAGTAATTTATCAAGGTAATGATATTTGTGTCCCTGATGTCACATTCATCGTGTTCGAAGGGACTGAAGAGCATGCTGTGATTTTTAAAAGCCCTTATTAAGAACCAACTGGTTGTGTTATACTTCCAACTGTAAAGTAATCAGTGGGATGGCTAAAAGTGAATAAAACATTTCAAAAATCCTGCTAGGATTGTAATAAAATTCTTTTGACAAAATCTTCTACAGCATGAAGGCAGAGATCTTATGCTTGCAGCATTTTAATTAAATCTTCCTTATCAAGATCGTCCAGTGTAGTTTGCCAATATGCTTTGGAAAGAGATATTGCAACATGCTGGGCAAAGCAATCTGTCAGAGAGCCGCCTCTTAACCCTAGTGGAACATTTTTCTCCCTGTATACATCTATTTCCTTTTAGATTGCAGTATTTCCCAACAACTGTGATTTTTTGGTCTATATACAGAAAACAGTTACATACACTTGTTAAAATTTAGCAAGGCTGAACAATATGTCTGTCTTTACTTAGAAAAGATGAACATTAAACATCCAATTGTCACTTGGGCTAGTATTAAAATTGACAGTGAACGCCAAAAGGAACAAGAAATTGCATAATAGCCGAAAAGTGCAAATATGTTTTGATCTTTGCTTTCATCAACTACAAAACAGTATCTTATAAGAATTAAAAAAAAAACAACAACAACATTGGGGATGTAGAGGGAAAGATTTGATACAATATAGTTTCACTTGCTTGAACAAATTTAACCTATGAGAAACTTTGCGGTCTATTCCAATAATCTTCATTCATCTCCTTAAAAATACAGAAATTTGAAAAAGGTTTTTTGTAATGAATATGTTTGGATTAAAAGTAATATAATGGTATTTTCAATCCAATTGTACAAATGAGCTATGTTTCAAAAGTTCATTTTTTAAGTTAAGTGTTTTGAACTCAGGATAAATCTTTCCCATGAAAACTAGATATAAATAATAGTTCCATTTCCAGAGAAGCCCACAGAAGCTAACTTAACCCATAATCTATATGTTAAGACCTATATATTTGTGATAATAAAGATGATGATAGATTGACTTCATTTTATTCTTGTTAATTACCATACAATCATTTAAAATCATCCCAAATATTTTAAAATTGAGATTGCTCCCAGTAATTCTCTTTTTCCAAAATCACCTAGTATTCGTTTTGTTCACTTTTCAAACAAGTGTGTTTCTATGTGTGTATGTGTAGTCTTGCTCATTAGTAAGCTCTTTAAAGTCAGACTTATGATTTTTTCTACTTTTTGTCACCAGTGCTTAGCAAAGAGCCTCACACTACACCAGTTTGTTTTTTAATTTAAATTTATTTAGTTCTATATTAATTAAAATCTAGATAATTCCTTCCCTCCCCTCCACGCCCTCTGGACATACAAACGTCATTCTTCAAATAGTATTTCTGTTGCAGTATAGAATGTTATCTTGGTTCTGATCATTTTACTCCTAATTAAATTCATGTAGATCTTTCCACTTAAAAAAAAAAACTAACCTGTTTGTCATTTCTTAAAGCGCAGTAGTATTTTATCACAATAATACACCACAACTTTTTTAGCCATTCCCCAATTGATGGCCATCCCTTTAATTTCCAGTTCTTTGCCACCTCAAAGAAAGAACTTAGAAATATTTTAGAACATGTAGGTTCTTTTCCTTTTCCATGATCACTTTAGGAAATAAACTTTAGGAAATAAAATAAGGGAATTGCTGAGTCAAAAGGTATATTAAGTTTTATAACTCTTTGGGCATAATTTCAGATTATTCTCTAATCCAAAGGGCACTTAATAAATGCTTACTTATTGATTTACTGACATGAATATTCAGCCTAAGCTGCGTCTTTAAAGATAGAATACAATCTGCAGATAATTTTTGGTCATATTAATCCCCTAAATATGGTACTGGAACCCAGGATTCCAGAGGAAGCCTTAAGAACGAATAGAGAAGGTAAAACAGAATAGCAAAGTTAATATGGTAAGTGATCCTACTTTACAGAAAGAGATTCTGATCTTTATTTTTTCTGTTCTCTGGAGAAATAAGGAGGGAAGGGCAATTTTTATGATAAGGTTAATGGAGAATGAACAAGTATGATAGTGGGGCTGGGTCAGAGAGTAAGCCCCAAAGGCAAGAACCAAAGTAGGCAGACTAGTTTTCCTCATAAGCAATGGTGCCAGACTGGAAAAGTTGTAGTGACTTGAGACAAGGATGGGGGCCAGGAAGAGAAAATTAAAAAGCTAATAAGGGAATTATCACCATAACAACATATGATCAGTACTGGTAATAATAAATGAGAAAACAAACATTTAATAAATCTTTCTTTATCTAAAGTTCTATGCTAAGTGCTGGGGAGACAAATAGAAAAAGAATATAGTCCTTGTCAAAGAGCTCCTATTCCAATTAGGGAAAACCCTCAGACAAAAGCATTTCTTTGAAGGGCAGATGAAAAGTCCAGATGTCCTAAAGGTGTTGTTTGTTGTTTAGTCATTTCAGTCACATCTGACAGAAAAATAATAAGTCGTTGGGCTACAGAGTATGTGTATTTTATCAGGAATGTGTAGGCTACTTAGAAGGTGATCTGGGTCACCCTTTCCCCATGAAGGACCACCACTCCATCCTCATCTTTTATTACCATCCCTTCACCAGCAAACCCCCTTTGTTTTCTCCACCTCAGAGGCTCTTGCTCTCCCTAGATCATTCTCTCTTCCTCTACTTCTCAGTTTTGGAATGTACCTTAGTATCAGTTAATATCACTATAGAAGAATTCCAAGACATTTCCCTACAGCAGCCTTCAACCTAATTACCTCTGAAGCCCACATTGTTGCCTACATCATTATCCCCAATTAATACCTCGGTCCCTTATGAGTTGCTCTTATTTCCTATAGTAATAGACTCTCCCTTTTAGCCCCCTTCCTCATTTCTCTAATCTCCCTTTTCTAGGACACCAAGATTTTAATTTCTGAAAATAAATAAAAATTTTGGCAAACTAAAAAACAAATGCAAAAAATGGTTGCCCCATTTGGGGTAGCTTGACAAAGATCAAAGATGATTTTTCATTTCCTTCTCCAAATCATTTATAGAAGAAAATGAGGCACAAAGAGGTTAAGTAACTTGCTCAGGGTCACACAAAAAGTAAGAAACTCAAGTCTTCCTGATTCCAGATCCAGCATTCTATCCACTGTCCCACTTAGCCTTCACTTTTCTAAATATATAGGGATGCATGAGGAAACAGTGAAGAAGAAGGGAAAGGAAAATGAAAGGAAAAAGGCATTCTTTAAATGGATAATTGTGAAATGAGAACTAGAAAGGGATGGGAAGGAAAGGTATGAAGGGAAATGGGAAAGAGAGAGTGGAGGAAACTTAAATTTAACCAAACAGAGGAATGCCTATATGAGAAGTGGGATGGAGAGGAGGGAAAAATAAGGGAAGAGAAGAAAAGAGGGAGGGAAGGAAAAGGGAATGAATAGAAGCTAAGAAGGGAGAACGAAGGAGAAAGTCAGAGGGAAAGAAAAAGAAAACAGGCAGCCAAGAAGGCAAAAAGGAAATTAAAGTTAAACCTGGTTGTGCCTAAGAGATATATAACTAAGGAACTGACATTGCTTGTTTGTTGTTAATCCTTTAGTTTTTGCTTGTATTAAGGTCTCAGAGTCAGAGGTAAGATTCTGCTGCTCATTTAAAAGTGATAATTTTCTTTATTATTGTTATCAAGTTGATAAAAATTGTGAGAGAGAAAGGACAACAACTTTAAAAACTAAATTTGAAATTCTATTTTTATAATTGTGATGGAATAAAACTGCACCATAAAAAATGATAAGCAGGGAAAAAATCGAAGGACCTACATGAAATTATGAAGAGTGAAATGAGCAGAACCAATAGAAAATTGTATACAGCAAGAAAATTGTGTTTTGAAGAATGACTTACATATGTCCATATCTGGAGGAAGAACTGATAAACAGAAAGAGGAAAGACATAGTTTTATATATACATATATCTTTTTACCAAATGATGTCTTTTCTACAACAGGGAGAGGAGTTAGTGAAGGAGTTTCCTGGGAATTTTACTGTCAAAACAAATAAATAAATAAATAAATGTGAAAGAAAAAGTGACAGGAGAAATATTTAAGTGATGGACATAGCACATTCAGGTGGTCTAAATATAAAGAGCTAAAATAATCCTAAAATTGCTTGCTGTCATGGAGATAAAACTTTAATTTCTTTTTGGAATTCTAGAGGAAAAAATTGATACAACCTTAGAAGCTGCCTATTTCTATCCATCTGTTATATATACATATGCATATCTATCTATCCATTCATCAAGATGGCTAGCCAC
Source organism: Monodelphis domestica (assembly GCF_027887165.1). Lineage (NCBI taxonomy): Eukaryota > Metazoa > Chordata > Mammalia > Didelphimorphia > Didelphidae > Monodelphis > Monodelphis domestica. The sequence goes on along the minus strand of NC_077232.1, from coordinate 228,940,984 downwards.
TCTTCTCTATATTGATATGATATAAATACAAGCACTTTGATATCCCCCAAATCTGCAGTGTTTGTATATTATTTTTTATTTTCATTATTGAAGTTACTTGTTTTCTTTCTATACTCATAAAAGAGAACTATATACAGTTCAATAAAAATGGCTTGTTACTAGAACTTTTAAAAAAAAAAAACATGATTTATGTTTTCTTTCCTTCTTGACCTAACATTTTTAATGTTTTTTTAAAATTTAAAAGCATATAATTTCTTCTGATAAGGAAATGATTAGACCCTTTTTATCAAGTGGGATTTCACAGGAATACCTAAAAGTATTTTCTTTATGGAGATGGCATTAGGAATATATTGATTATGATAAATTGAGTGGCATAAGAGAACTTTTGCTAAGCTGCCTCAAAATCATTTTTGAAGCTTGGAGCCCAAGCCTCTGGGCTTTCTGTTGGAATTCCTAGGTGGGGGGTGAAAAATTTAACTGTCACAGAGAGATCTGAGATTCTGAGTAGTTTCTGACTTTTATTTTTTGGGATCTGAACTATGGTCCAAGAAGGTCATCTTTCTGAGCTCCCTGCTCTTCCCTGTGGAAACATTTTGGGAATAGAGTGGCAGTTGGTCTGACTGACTGAGGGTCTCTGGGATCTTAGCTGATCCGAGAAGCAGCATTTTCTCTGAGCTCCTTTGATTTTTCCCTGGGACATTTTGGGAACACCAGTACCTAAAATTCATTGATCATTTAGCTGTGACGGAGTGATGTTACTAAAGAGAAAAAAACAAAAGATCTTGTTTTTCTCTGAGCTTTGGGGAAACCCAGAGCTAAGACTGAACTTCTGCTAGGCCTTAACCAATTTGCTCTAGCTGATCTTTTGATAATTTGGATAATTTGGATAATTAGATAATTTTGATAATTTGGAGAATTCAAGCATTCAAAGGCTATCATAATCTTGCCCTTGACAATTTATCATTCTTTTTTTTACAACTTGTGCCTCCCATGTAGAGACATTGGCCTCTTTGCTGCCACCTAGATGAAAAACTCCATCGTCCTTTCTAGAATATGTCTCCCATACCTAAAATTTTCTAACTTCTCATTTCAGGCTCTTGGCTTCTTGGCATTACTTTGTGTCACAGAAAGAATCCTATCTTCTACAGAATTCTTTCCCTATTTGTCCTTAATTCTAGTCCCTTCTCTCTGTTGATGACTTTCCAATTCAGCTTATATGTAACCTCCACTCATAATCATTGAGTTGTCTCCTCCAGTAGACTGAGTTCCTTGAGAATAAGGCTTATATTTTGCTTTTTAAAAAAAAATCCTACTGCTTAGCATAAGGATTGGATAACATAGCACACGTGATAAATGTTTACTGAATTAGGGATAAACAAGAAAGAAATTAAAGATCTAAACCGAATTTTAGAAAATGTAGTTATGTTAGATCTCTGGTAATTCATGAGTACAAATACAAATTTGTATACTTCATCATCCTGAAAGTTAGAATTAGTCTTGCTACTTATACCTTCTCCTCTTCTGGTTAAAAGCTTGAAACATGAAATCTAAAACGTCCATTTAAGGAGAAGGCTTAGGACAAATATCTCATTTCTCATTGTGCTGTGCTAATTTCAGAATTATCTATATTATCTACAATTCCCTTATATCAGATATCTCCAATATCCCCATCCCCTTTCAGATTTCTTTTGTGTCTTTTTCCTCATTATATTAAACTTCCTTCATGGCAGGGATTTTTTATCTTTTTTTAGAAATGTTTGTCAACCATGTACTGAAAATACATATTTCTTACCTATTCATGACATTCTTATAACTTTGATAATATATTTAGTAAGAACCCCCAATTGACTTAAAAAAGTCCAAAAGCAGATGCAAAATAGAAGAAATATTGACCACAGTGCAATAAAAAATTACAAAGGGGCAACATTTTAAGAAAAGTTGAAAGTTAACTAGATTTTAAATAATATTATAAGTAATATCTGAGTCAAATTTTTTAAAATGACATATTAAAAAATGTTGGCAATGAGCCAACATACCAAAACTTTTGGGATTCATTGAGAGTAATCATTAAGGGTAAAATTTTAAATGAAAGACTTTCATCAACAAAAGAGAGAAAACTAGAGAAATCAGATTGGCATGCAAATAAAATTAAAAAAGAAATAAATGTAAAACCTACAACTCAATGCAAAATAGAAATAATTATTAACAAAAATAAGAACAAAGAAAAAATTCCACTAAATTGATAAATAAAACTAGGGGTTTTTTTGGGGGGGGGAACCTAATAATATAAATGTTGTTTATATAAATTAAAAAGAGAAAACAATAAATATTTGTGTTCTGTAATGGATGAACTAGGATTAGGGCAATATAAATTGTAGTGAAAAAGTGAGAGATATAATGAAAGAGTGAAATTGAGAGAAAGAAAGGGAGAGGGAAAGACAGACACAAGGAAAGGAACAGAAGTACAAGATGCTTTTAAGAATATATAGTTTGATAATGAAATGATAACAGAAAGAGACAGACACTTTTAATCCCAGCTAAAGATATGCCAAATCTAGCTGCCTTTGTCTTACAGCCTCATTTTCTCCTACCATGGGGTTATTCTTATTTTGTTGTTTAGTTAATGTGAAACTGGAGAGATTAGTCATTGTTGTTGTCAACAAATCTTAATGGTGTATTCAAAAATGTTCAAATGTAATTCAGAAATATCTTAACAATATCTGCCTAATGTCCTATAGAGGGCCAATCAACACTAAATACATCAGCTTGAAGGATGACACCATATTCCATTAGCTTGCCTTTGGGCTTTGACTTTTTAAGTGCCTTTTAAAAACATTTTTGAATTTTTAAACACATTAAAGAAACAGTATAATGCTTTTTAGTATGTGAGTATGTAAAATAAATATTTTTCTGTAGCATAATTGAAATCTAATAAATTTTTTCTAGAGTTTTTTTAAAGTATTATGACAGTAGAAAGAGAAGGACCCTATTACTGATTTAGGGTGCATCACTGATTTACCACAACATTTCAACAGAGGCAGAAACATAATTTCAGAAAAATATACTACTTGATGGCTTTTCTTGAGTTATAGTCACAAAGAAGAAAACAACACTGAGATCAATGAATTATTCTATTGTTCTTCAGGAAAAATATTAATTCTGTTTATGCATTTCCCAATATGAGAAAATAACCTTTCTTTCTTCTCTGATGTTGCTAAAACTTGATTCTCATCATTAACAGGAAAACTTTTGTTCCTTATGTGAGAACTATATTTTTCCATATGCATATTTGCTTCTCATGTCACTTCTAGTTTGAAATCTGTTATTTTATGATCTGAATTACCAATATGACCTTTTAATTACAACCAAAGGAGGAAGGTTTACTGCTTTATAAAATACATATGTAAAAAGACATATACGTTTATGTTGCTGTATACATGAAAACCATTTGAATTACAGCCAACTAAAACTCTTTCTTCTCTGACATGTGACATCAACACATTGACCTATAACAGACATCATTAACAAGACCGTGGCATTAGGTCTACAAAGTGCAAAGCTTAGGGTAACATCAGTACCATGTAAACATGTTTTTTCATTATGACAAAAGAATTTGAAAACTCACGGATAACTCCAATTCTCCAGAAATCGTTATCATTTGCAAAGTCATTTTTGGTCATGTACTTTGATTCTTCTATTTTTAGGGGAATGGAGGTTTAGACTTATGGTTTCATTAGTGTGGGGAGTCACACATGTATTATCACCCTTTGCTATGGCAATTCACAGTTTTTGAAGATTTCTTGGAAACAGTGAGGGTTTAAGCAATTTACCCTTGGGCACAGAAATGTTAGTTATCAGAGGTAAGACCTGAATCCAGTTCTTTCTGGCTTGAAGACTATGGCTTGCTCTACTAGTCCATATTGCCTCTCTTTGTTATGTTTATCAACTTAATTATTTCATTTTCTCATAATCTGATAGTTATAGGAAAAAAAAAGCCCACCATTTGTCCAAATGGTTTGGTTTTATCATGGACTAAAATAAAATGTTGAATTTACTTTGTAGCACACTCCAGATCAAAATGATTGTTTATTAGACATGACCTAAATAATAGTACCTAATAAATAAAATGTTTCCTTATAATTGAATGGTACTCTAGGATTAATGAAGTTTTTTAATATATATCTAATTTCATAGTCCTTGCAGTTATAGCTCTAAGTAGCATGGATCAAAAAGAACTTTTGCTTAAGGCACCAAAATTTAGAGAGCTCTGACAACAACTCAGATTCCTTCAGTATCAACTGACCTTAACATCTAATTAGCAAAAGCAATGAACTAAAACACCAAACTACAGGACTGTATGATTCCTTCTCCAGTGGCCACACTCCAAATGAAATCCTCCTTGTCCTGGTCTAACCCTCTATGATTAGTGATGACCTCTCCTGCTATAATCTCCCAGTGTCTCTTCCTATGAATATGGCATCCTCAGATAGTTGTCTCCATTGTGGGATTGTAAAATGGGCGCTCTTTCTTTTCCCAACTGATCTTGTCTTAAAATAATTTTCTCATATTATCCATTTCTCTACCACAAGGTAATATCATGAGTCTCTTCTTTTCCAGCACAACTGAATTTGTTTTAGAACATTAATTTTGTGCTAAAAACACAAAAATCTGTTAATTATATGGTTCTATTATTTACAATTTTGTGACCTTGGGCAATTCACCTAACTTTCATTTTCCTTGTCTGTTAAATGAGAGGTTAAGGCCAATGAACTCTGAGGCCACCTCTAACTTTATTTGGAGAACCCTTTGATCAAAATTAGTGGTAAAAGCAACATTATTTTTAATTTATGGATTATAAAACAGAATCTCAAAGGGTTAAAATTATTTGCAAAAAGCCAAATTTATAAAAATTGCAGAACTGGACTCTGAGACCAAATCATTTGTTTCAATATATTGCACCTCATCGATATATGTCCTTTAAATTGAAACCCTTTCTGATTGCAGTATCCTTACTTAAATGCCGCACACTATAGTGTCCTAGAGATCTTCTTCAGGTTCACTCTCTTTATTCCAGGGGTACTAGTACCACCCAGATTACTATCCTTTACTTCTAATTCTTGTTAAGTGACAAGCCCAAAATGCTTATAGAATTATCGACATACATTGTCATAATTTTTTAACCATAAATAATGAACTTACAGTCTCTATCCTGCCTCTGAAACATATGACTATATGACTCCATGCTAGTCACATAACCTCCTGGTGATCTAATTAATGCTTCAGCACTATAAATTTCAGGAAAAGTACTAATCTGCATTGATAGAGGAAAAGTAATCTCATCAAGGAGCTCTCTTACCAGTGGAATCACAAGCCTAGTTTCTATCTCTATCCCTTAAAAAGGTTTATTAAAATTGTTTATAACATACAATTTTTCATTTAAGGTGATCAGACATTTATGATACCTTTACACTAAGACTAAGAACCTGATATTCTTTCCATGATGTCTCAGTGTTAGTGCTTAGATTATCCAATTGACATAAATAATAATCAATCCTGTACTTTGCTTGTTACATAATTAAAATGTAATTCTATTAGTTAGAAGGGAATAGTCAGCCAGTTAACTCTGTACTGTGTAGTAATTCTAAAATTTCATATCTTCATATGAAATGTTTCTGCACATGATTTTTCTTCTCAAAAAACACACTTTTTTCTGGCAAAGGGGTGGTGGCAGTGGCATCAAAGGTGGAGGTGGTGGTGGTGACCCAGGGAATGAGCTGGGGAAAACTGAAGAGATCAGACCAAGAAGGCAAATAAGAAGCACTCAAAGCCCACCAACCATCCTCCAAATGATGAAAGAAGAACAAAAGCACTCAAAATGAAGATTGGAGTGGCAGAACTAATAAAAGAAGGGGTAAAGCCAGCCCAGAACAAAGTTGAGAGACAGCAAAAACTCATCTCATTGGGTTACAAGGAGAGAGCATCCTAAACAAGCCTCATGAGAACATGGAAGCAATACAGCATAAGTGGCAAGGGAAAGAGCATAGTTGGCTGGATCCTGCTTCAGCAGGGTAAGAGCTGAAACCAATGCAATGCATAACAAGCAATAATGGAAGCAACTCAGCCTCACAAGTTCCAGGATTCACAGGATTGGGCAGAACCGAACTGCAACCAGCTGAATTGAACAGCTGCAAGCCTCCATATAGAAGGCCAACCAAGATGCCTCTACAGAGTGCTCAATCTGAAACTGAGATAACCAAGTTGATCCCAGGCACAGTACAAGTATGGGACAATATTCCCTCCACCTCCGGAATACAGCTAAAACTTCAGCATATAGATAAAATCAAGAGAAAAAATAATCCTCAAATGAAAAAAATAAGGCTATTAGAAAAAGGTTTCAATAAGAAAGATGACCAAAATAGGAGCTCAGAAGAGAGAAGTGATAAAAAATCAAAATGTGTTAAACTTTGAAGGAAAATATGAAGGGATCTTAAGCCCCAAAAGAACCCCTGAGACAGTTTTTTTAAAGACAGAAAAACAATAAGAATATTAGAAGAAAAATTATAAAAGGAAATGATGGAAAAAACAAACAGCTTAGAACAAAAAGTAATTAAAGAAAATAGTTTCCTAAGAAAGAAATATAATACCTCAGGAAAATAACTCCCTAAGAAAGGAAACAAATAAAGGTTCAAAGAAGAAAATAGCTTCCAAAAAATTAGAATTGTACAAAAGAAGAAAATAAATTTGAGACAGCAGAAAAAAAAACAAATTAAAAAGATTTTTTAAAATAGATGAAAATTTGAAATCTCTTACAAGGAAAAACAACTAATATGGGAAATGGATCCAGGAGACACAATTTAAGAATCATTGGATTAACTAAAAAACCATGATAAAAAAAAAGAACCTAGAAAAAAGGAAATTATCAGCAAAAAACTTTTATGATATTCTTGATAGAGAAGGGAAAATAGAAATTGAAAGAATCCAATGATCACCTCCCAAAAGGGATCCCAAAATTTAAAATCCCAAGATTGTCATAGCTAAATTCCACCACTTTCAAGCCAAGGAGAAAATAGTACAAACAGCCAGAAAAAAAATCATATATTGTGAAACCACAGGACCTAGAAGCTTCTACATTAAAGGTTCAGAATGGATGGAATATGATATTCTACAAAGCAAAATTCTAGGACTACAACCAGAAATCACCTACCCAGTGAAACTGAGCATAATACTCCAAAGGGTAAAAATGAACATTTAATGAAACAGAGGAATTCCAGGCATTTCTTATGCAATAGCCAGGACTAAAAAGAAAATTCATTGATCAAATTTGATATTCAAAAGAAGCATTAAAAGGTAAAAAAGAGAAAAAAGGCATTCAAGGGAATCAGTGGGTTTAAACTAATTACATTCCTGCATAATAAAATAACAACTAGGATACCTAAGATTTCTATAGTATAAGAGATTATTATTATTGTAGTCTCTCGGTAACTGAGGATGATGATTGTCTTTGTGCGTTTCATCTATGATAGATGACTGTGCACAAAGACACTTGTGCGTGAAGGATATTTAAGTGGAAAAGTCGGTGCACAGAGACAGTCCCACTCTCTCGGCATTGGAAGCCTGGGTCCAGTGGCACAAAAGGTCGTTACACCTGGAGACTTCCTCAGCTGCATTGGATGACCGTGTTGTCCTTTGTGCTCAGTATTTAAAATACAGTAATAAAGGGAAACAATTGAGTTAAATCAATGACATTATTAGTAAAAGGTGATAACTAAGGTGCTTAATATATTGATGATACTTGAAATACCTAAAATACTTGGATACTTAAGGTACTGAAGATACTCAGGAATTATATCACTATTAGAGCAATATTAGGAGCATGTATAAACAGAGAGCAGTGAGAATATGTTGAGTATGATGGGATATTTTTTTAAAAAATGAAGGGATAAGAAAGATTAATACATTGGCAAAAGAGAAAAAAAGAAAAAGTTGGGGGGAAAATATCTCAAATATACAGTCATATAAAAATCAATACGTGGGTAGGGAATATGGGGGAAGCATACTTCAATGTTACTCTCATCAGAATTGGGAAAAGGTGGGAATAACATCCAAACTCAGGTATAGATCTATTTTACCCAATAGAGAATTAAGAAAGGCAGGGGAAACAAAAAGAAATGGGGGGACAGACAAAAGGGAGAGAATAGGGTAAACAGAAATAAAAAAATATTCCTGAATGAGAAAGGCTAGAAGGAAAGAAATAGAAACAGGAGAAAAATAAGATGGAGAGAAACACAGATTTAGTAATCATTACTGAATGTGAATGGGATGAATTTACCCAAAAAATGTAAAATGATAGTAGAGTAGATTAAAAACTGAAATCCCACAATATGCTGCCTACAATAAACTCACTTGAAGCCAGGAGATATACATGGAATAAAGGTAAAGGGCTAGAGCAAAATTTATTATGCTTCAGTATTGTTAAAAAAGCAGGGGCAGGGCTCAACTAGAAAGCTCAATGGATTGAGAGTAACGCTTAGAATCAAGAGGTCCTGGGTCCAAATTTGGCCCCAGAAACTCCTTAGCTGTATGACCCTGGGCAAGATACTTAACCCTCATTATGAGCCTAGTCCTTACTGCCCTTCTGCCTTAGAACCAATACAAAGTATTGATTCTAAAATGGAAGGTTAGGGTTAAAAAAAAAACAGGGGTAATAATTATTATCACAGATAAGGGAAAAGCAAAAAATTAACCTAATTAAAAGAGAAAGGGATTATTGAAAATTATTCTGACATATAATCGGGAAAAATTAATTTAAAAAATGGAAAGAGGAGAAATCATAATTTAATATTAAAGTTATTTATTTTTATATCTTGTAATATTCTATATGTCTCATTTGGTCATTAATTCTTCTCTAGGGTTCTCTAAGTCTACCATCATAATATCTACAATGAATGACAGTTTTATTTCCTCAATGCCTATTTTTAATTCCTCCAATTTATTCTTTTATCACAATAGTTAGCATTTCTGTTACTATTTTGAATAGTATTTGGGATAATGGGCATTCTTGAACTTCACTCCAGATCTTATCGGGAAGGTGCATATCTAATATTAAAATACAGACTAACATAATTTTTTTAGAATAAAAATAATATCTCTGAGTCATCTAGTGTGTAAATAATTTATTACCTTATCTAGTTAGCCTTATTTACTCAATTATGAGTCAATTTTCAAATAACGTTTTTTTTTCCTCAGCTGCCTGTATCCAATGTGATTAGGAACAATGAAAAGGTACTGTGGTGCAAATAATGAATGAGATAACAAAGGCACAGTCCACTTTAAGAACAGAGAAAATAAACATAATGTCAGACTGAATGAAGATGTACTAATATTTCAAAGCCCAGGGAAGTGAACAAGATAGAGGGAATACAAGAAGGTATCAGAGATGATTTTTATCATGCAAACTTTCTGCTCATAAAAGTGTTCTTTTATTTATTAATTTTTAATTTGTTTTTCTCCCAATTACATGTAAAAACAGTTCCCAACATTTTAAAAAGAATTTTGAGTCTCAAATTCTCTCATTCCTTCCCTCTCACCTCAAACTCTCTGATTAGATAAAAAGCAAACTTATATAGATTTTATATCTGCAATTGTCTAAAACATTTTCCTATATTAATCTTCTAGTGGAAGAAAATTTGAACCCCCTTCAAAAAAATGAAAAAAGAAAATGAAAAAAGTTTGCTTTGTTCTAGAGTCAGATCTCATTAGTACTTTCTTTGGGAACTGATGGCTTTTTAAAAAAATAATGAATATTTTAGGATTGTTTTGGATCATTGTATTGCTGAGAATAGCTGTTATGCACAGTTATTCCTTAGATAATAGTCTTGTCACTCTGTACAATGTTCTTCTGGTTCAACTTATTTCACTCTGCTTCAGTTCATGTAAGTCTTTCTAATTTTTTCTAAGCTCTTCCTGCTTGTAATTTTCCACAGCTCAATTGTATTGCATTACAATCATATAACTTACTTAGTCATTCCCCAATTGATGGGTATCCACCTCCTTCCAATTCCTTGCCCCCATAAAAGAGCTGATTTAAATATTTTTGTATATATAAAACTCCCCCCACCCATTTTTATCTCTTTGGGAAACCTAGTAATAACTATTAATGGTACTGCTACTTCAAAATGCATATACTGTTTTATGGCCCATTTGGGCATAAATTCAAATTTCTTTCCAGAATGGTTGAATGAGCCCCAACTCCCCAAACACTGTATTAGTGTCTCAATTTTCCCACATTCCCTCCAAGTTTTCATTTTCCTTTTCTTTCATAATAGCCAATCTGATAAGTGTGGGGTGGTATCAAAGAGTTACTTTAATTTTTATTCCTCTAGTTAATTGTGATTTACAACATTTTTCCCCCAGGACTATAGAGTTTTAATTGCTTTGTCGGAGAACTGCCTATTCATATCCTTTGACCAATTGAGCAATGACTTTCATTCTTATACTTTCAACTCATTTCTCTATGTATTTGAAATTACCATTAGTAAAGAGACTTGTAAATTTATTTTACAACTTTATAATTACTGTGTATTAGTCTCCATTTATTTTTCTCTGTTTAATATCTGATCACCATTTTCCTCTAATTTTCCCTCTTTTCTATCAACTCCACTGCCCCTTCTCTTATCACTTTCCCTTTCTATTTTTCTATAGGGTAAGAAAGATTTATATACCCAATTGATAGTGTAGGTTCTTTTCTCATTGAGTCAACTCTGAGGAGAGTAAGGTTCATTTGCTACCCTCCCCATCTCCTTCATCTCCCCCTCTGCTGTAAAAGCTCTTTTATGTGTCTTTTATGTTTGATAATTTATCCCATTCTATTTTTCCTTTCCCACCTCTTCTTGATGCATTCCTTTTTCTCATGCCTTAATTTTATTTTGTTTTTAATATTATCTCATCACATTCACTTGCTAACCACCTTATGTATGATTGGAAATTCTTAAACCCCTAAAACTATATTACTCAAAATTCCTTTCTGTATCACCCATAATGCTTTTCCTTTTGTGTATGTTTGCATGGTCATGTTATTGTTTATAAATTTGCTCTAACTTCTCCCTCTCATTCTCTTTTCCACATGGAAAGCTGGTGAGCTCTCTCTGTTTCTCTAGCCTTTTAGTTTTCTTTTGCTTCAAGTTAATATATTAATAAATATTATAACACTTGGAGCATTGAATATTAATTTTTAAAATTTACAGTCACAATGGCAAAATTCTTAGGATTTACAAAAATCATTTTCTCATGGAGATATGTAAACAGTTAACCTTACTGAATGTCTTTTGATTTTTCTTTCCTGCTTGTTTACCTTTTTAATGCTTCTCTGAAGTCTCATACTTGAGACTCAATTTTTTTATTTAGGCACGGTATTTTCATCAGGGATGTTTGGAAATCCTTTATTTCATCAAATCCATTTTCACTCTGAAGGATTATGCTCAGGTTTTCTGGGTAAGTGATTATTGATTGAAGTCCTAATTCCTTTGCCCTCTGGAATATCATACTTGTCCTCTGATGCTTAAATGTAGAAGCTGATTAATTGTGTTATCCTGACTGTGGTTCCATGATATTTGAATTGTTTCTTCTTGGCTACTTGCAATATTTTCTCCTTGATCTGGCCAGAATGAAATTCAGCGATAATTGCTGGGAGTTATCTTTTTGGGATCTTTTTCAGGAAATTATTTTCAGTATATTCATTTAATTTCTATTTTCCCCTCTGGATCTAGGATATGAGGAAAATTTCCTTGATAATTTCTTGAAAGATGATGTCTAAGATCTTTATTTAATCATGTTTTTTGGATAGTTCAATAATTTTTAGATTATTTTCCTTGGATTTTTTCTAGGATGGTTATTTTCCAATGAAATACTGTATATTTTCTTCATTTTTTCCCATTCTGCGGCCTCTCGGGTGAGAGAAGCCACAAGGTAGAAAGATAGAGGAAGGATAGAAGTTTTGGATACTGCAAGGGGCGTGGCGGAGTCAAGTTACAGATATGAGATGGCAGAAATGAGTCAGAAAACCAGGCCTTATTGATTATAATGGAGCCACAAGGAACCCCAATCTATGGACTTCTCAGAAGACTAATTCTGTCCAAAGATCCAAATTTAATACCACACACAGGTCGGAGACACGATAGAGAAAAGAAAGTGCCTGGCCGAAGGCCAGGTCCCAGGTGAGAGAGATAGAGAAGGAACGGAATTAAAGATGGAGCTTGGCCAGAGGCCAAGCTCCAGCAAGGGCAGACATCAGTGAGAGCTAAGATCCAAGAGAGGGAGGAGATTGCTGTGGCTCTGTTTTTAATCTCTTTGATATGCAAATATACATGATACATAGGGATGATTATCATTGGTTAACGACAAGGTATAGGTGTGGTTTATCTTAGCCAGGTGAGCACAAAGAAACATGATTTCCCGCCTCACCTGGGAAAAGCTGGGATCAAGGGTCAGAGGCTTTCCTAGCCATGTGCAAGACTGAGCATGCTCTCTTCTAAGCCACTCTGTATATAGTAACTGTTTCCCTTGTCCCTAGATAGGGGTGGACTGCTACACATTCTTTCCACTCTGATTGTTTCTTGATACCTTGTGGAGTCATTAGCTTCCACTTGCCCAATTATAAATTTAAGAAATTATTTTCTTCAGTGAGCTTTTGAACCTCCTTTTCCATCTGGACAAGTCTACTTTTTAAAGATTTCTATTCCTCAGTGAATTTTTTTACCTCATTTCCTTATGGCAAGTTTTACCTTTTAAGTAGTTCTTTTCTTTAGTGCATGTTTGTATACATTCTTCCATTTGGCCAATTCTGATTTTTAAAAATTTCTTCTCTTAATTAAATTTTTATGCTTCTTTTACCAATTGTCCTATTTGGTTTTTTAAAATATTAATTTCTTCAGTAATTTTTTGGGGCTCTTTTACCAAGTTGTTGATTCCTCTTTTAAGATTATTCTGTATTACTCATTTCTTTTCCCAATTTTTCTTCTACCTTTTTTATTTGACTTTTAAATTGCTTTTTTAGCTCCTCCATTAATTCTTTTTGCATTTGAGACCAATTCATATTTTCTATTGGATGCTTTGAATAGAGAGCTATTGCCTTTGTTGCCTTGTTCTGAGTTTGTGTTTTGGTCTTCCTTTTCACCCAAATAACTTTCTTTAATTACTTTTTTTTGTTGTTGTTTGCTCATGTTCCAAGCTTTTGCTTTTCTTTTAATAAAAAAAAACCTGTTAAATTTGGACTCTGTAACTGTGGTGATGGGATCATTGTTTTGAGCTTCAGGTTATTTGTGCATCTGCCTTTAGAGCTGGCTTTGGGGATCTATCCTGCTTTTAGTTCTTTCAAGGTAGAATGGTGTAAGGAGGTTTTTTTTTAACACACTTTTGCTCTGTGCTCTGGACTATGAGTAAAAACACTCTGTCCTCTTTGGTACTGTGACCGAGATCCCTGACTCTCTTTTGTGGCCACAAGAACTGGTGGGCGCTAATGATCCTTCCCACCCTGAGATCATACCATGGGATTGCTCTCTGGATCTGTGTATGGCAATGTGACAAAAATCTTGCTCTCAGAATCAGCAAAGGGACTCCTGTAATCTCCTTCTGAGGAGTTGTCTGATCCCTCTTACTGTCTGAGTTTAAGAGTTTCAGAAGCCTTTGCTGCTGATTCAGCTGCACTCAAAGCTTGTTGCTGAAGTGGGACCTGACTTGACCTGCTGCTTTGCATTCTACTTCCACCCCAGTACAATAGATCTTTGGTTCTGGCCTTCTATGATGTTTTGGGCTGGCAAATTATCTCACCCCACCTTTTTGTGGGGTTTTGTAAAAGCTCCATAATTCATTTTTAGACATTATATCATAGTTTTTTTGAAGGATGATTTGAGAGCAATCATGTAGATCTGCATCTCTTTTACATCATCTAGGCCAAAAGTATGCTTTTAAAGAAGAGGGGTATTGATTTACATCCCTACTTCATCCTGCTTTATCTGCATTTTCGCAGGCCTATATAAGGAGTGTTCTAGGGTCAGTTCTAGGTAGCTTCCTAGAGCAGATTGTTAAATTTTCAGGTTTCATAGTTGTGTAAGATTTAAATTAACATACAACACTTCGTGTTATTTTTATAAAGTTTATGATCTGACAAAATAGAAGCATGTGACTAAGGTTTTCTACCTGCTCAAAAATCCGTGCTCCACCAACCAAAACTGCAACAGGAAGAAAAGAGAGCCAGACACAGGACACCACCCAATTTATATCCTGTCTATCAACATGTAATGACAGGAAGTGAGTAGGGTGCTGGTAATTGTATTTTCCTAGGGATCATAATTCTAATTACACAGTTATACTTCAAATATCAGAAAATACGACAAATCAGTGTTTCAATATTTTATTATTGTTGTAGACTGCCTAGACTTAAGAAAGTAAAGGCTAAAATGCTAATAAAGCAAATTAAATTTAAAGTGTGTCTTACTCTCTTTTTCTTTTTTTAGAAAATTGTTAGTTAAATATTTACCAGCATACACCTGGACCACATTATATCTCCATTATTATATCACAACTTTCTAAAACTTTAATGTTTCATGTTGTCAAAACTTGGATTAATGATGCTGTAGATAAGAATCCTCACTTGATTTTGGAAGTAAATATTTGCTTGTATGCAAAACTGAGGTACAAAGACTTCTTACAATGCATTGTCAAGTTTCAGGGACATTATTATTACTTTAAACACAAAACATTTGTTCAAGCAATTTTAGTCACAACTTTTAAGTCTATGAAATTTGGAGGCTTAAAAATGCTAATATCAGTGGCAGCTGGGGGGCTCAGTGGAGTGAGAGCCAGGCCCAGAGATGGGAGGTTCTAGGTTCAAATCTGACCTCAGACATTTCCTAGCTGTGTGATCCCAGAAAAATCACTTAATCCCCATTGCCTAGCCCTTACTGCTCTTCAGCCTTGGAACCAATACACTGTATTGATTCTCAGTCAGAAGGTAAAGGTTTAAAAAAATTTTAACAACATGAAAAATGAAGATTTAGTGGTAAAATGGTTAAAATGATAAGATATAATTTCTTTAAATTTTCTTCTTTTCTTTTTTTGTCAAAGATGTATTATTTCTTTGGTGTAGGAGATGCCTAGTAAGTAGATTTCTCTACCAGACAGTTCAGCAATTAGTCTGCAACTTACTTTTGTCTTAAGGAGTTATCTGGGATACTAAAAGGTCAAATGACTTTCCCACCCAATATTACATGACAAAAATGTGTCAGAGTTTGGACTTAAACATCTTTTTGTATATTCAGTTCCATTTAATTCTTTGTAACTTCATGGATCATATCACACCAATAATACCCATGTGGTTTTCTTGGCAAAGATATTGAAGTGGTTCAAATTTCATTTTCCAGTAGATAAAGGCAAACAGAGGCTAAATGACTTGCCCATTGTCACATGGCCAGTAAGTGTCTCAAACTGGTTTTGAATTCAGGTATTCCTGACTCTAGTCCCAAGTTCTCTCCACTGTACCATTTAGCTGCTTCAGTTATATACCTTCCTAAATCAGAGGTGAATTCTCCATCCACTACCCTTTCCTTAAATTTTCATAGTCAAGCAAAAAAATGGCATGAAAACTATCTTAGAAACATTATTTTACTAAGAAAGAAATGCAAGAAAAGCATCCCTGTATAAGCTTGGTATTAGGAAGGAGATGAAATTTGTAAAAACTCTTCTCTAGAATAAAACTAATGCAGTAGGATATTTATTTGATTCACTTATTAATCATGCAAATTTGTAAACAAAAAGGATGCATTGATCCTCAATACTTAAATATTACATCACTTGGATTACAAATGAAATAACATATAAAATATGCAAAATAATAGTACATTAGCCTAAATAACACTAATAAATTGCAAAGCTTAGCATGAAATTGAAAATCACTAATGGATCACAGTGTAGTGGATATGTGGAACAAGAAAAGAATCATACATAATGGAAGAGAGTAACTGTTAGCAACGGGCTCACAGAAGACAATTTAAATGTGTTTTTATGGATGGGAGGAATTGATCTATGAAGTGGTTCCTAAGGAGAGCCCACTTATCCCGAGGAGCATCTTGGGAGAACATCATGGTTTTCTACTTGTAGCTGACACCTGTCTAAGTATGGGTTTATTTAAATCATCTTCAGACTCATGGGGAAGGTTCACAAGATGGAGAAAGTCATTCTTTGACCCTAAGTGAAATTGCAGCTAATACTGGTCATTTTTCTTTATATATTGTTGCCATTCATTTATCTTATTTTAGTATATGTTATGAAGAGGTCCCCAATATATCTTCTTCGACTTGCATTTGTCAGGTTAGTCAAGGAAAGCTATAAATACACATATAACATAATATTCAGTTTTTTAATATACCAGAAACCAAATATAACGTAAGAAATCACCATTATCCTGAATTTAGTTTAACATGGGGCTATCTCAGAGGTCATTTAAGGGGGCATTGTTACTGACTGCAATAGAAGTTCACTTTTACCTTTAATATTGTCTCAAAATTAATTGATTAATTATTATTGATTAATGATCCAACTTTTCTATTTTAATTTATTGAATAATATATCTGGGATCTGTGGTTTCATGAGCCTGGCAAGTAATTTGACTAAAACAGATGACAACACTTCTACAACAGAGTAAATAAGTCTTAGAGATATGCCTGAATGTTAGAGAAGTATCTTAATATAATCACAGAGTTAGTTAATGATAGAGCTGTGATTTGAACTAAGGTGTCCTTAGATCTAAGTCTGATGCCTTAAACAATATGCCACACTACCTCATTTCTCAATGTTAGTTCTTACTCTTGAGATCTACCATTGTTTGCCTAAAGATGGCCATAAGGATGACTTTGAATGAAGTAGATCATGGAAAAGCAGCCTAGTGTAGCCAGTATAGAGCCCTCCCTGACCCTTAAAATCAGGAACTCCTGGGTTCAAGTCCACCTCTGACTGTCAAACACATACAATGTGACTCCAGATAAATCATTTAATATCTAAATAGCCCACTAAGCAATCTAAGTCTTTAAGTTGCAGAACAGTTGCCAAAGTGCTTTGGTAGAAGAAGCATTGTATCTTTCTGAAGCTATAGATTCAGTCAAAAACGAAATTTCATAATGGCACCATCAAATGTCATAGAATTTACAATTTTTTAATTTTTTAAAAATCCCTGAAGAGGCTTAAGCAAATCAATAGAGAATATCACAAAAGACTCTTGATAAGGGGAGTTCTACCAAACTCCTTTTATGACACAAACATGGTACTAATTCCAAAGCCAGGCAGGCCAAAAACAGAGAAAGAAAATTATAGACCCATCTCCCTAATGAATATAGATGCAAAAATCTTAAATAGGATACTAGCAAAAAGACTCCAGCAAGTGATCAGAAGGGTCATCCACCATGATCAAGTAGGATTTATACCAGAGATGCAGGGCTGGTTAGATATTAGGAAAACCATCCACATAATTGACCACATCAACAAGCAAACCAACAAGAACCACATGATTATCTCAATAGATGCAGAAAAGCCTTTGATAAAATACAACACCCATTCCTACTAAAAACACTAGAAAGCATAGGAATAGAAGGGTCGTTCCTAAAAATAATAAACAGCATATATCTAAAACCATCAACTAATATCATCTGCAATGGGGATAAACTAAATCCATTCCCATTAAGATCAGGAGTGAAACAAGGATGCCCATTATCACCTCTATTATTTGACATTGTATTAGAAATATTAGCAGTAGCAATTAGAGAAGAAAAAGAAATTGAAGGCATTAAAATAGGCAAGGAGGAGACCAAATTATCACTCTTTGCAGATGACATGATGGTCTACTTAAAGAATCCTAGAGATTCAACCAAAAAGCTAATCGAAATAATCAACAACTTTAGCAAAGTTGCAGGATACAAAATAAACCCACATAAGTCATCAGCATTTCTATATAATTCCAACACAGCTCAGCAGCAAGAACTAGAAAGAGAAATCTCATTCAAAATTACCTTAGACAAAATAAAATACCTAGGAATCTATCTCCCAGGAACTATATGAACACAACTACAAAACACTTTCCACACAACTAAAACTAGACTTGAACAATTGGAAGAACATTAACTGCTCATGGGTAGGATGAGCCAATATAATAAAAATGACCATCATACCCAAACTCATCTATTTATTTAGTGCCATACCCATGGAACTTCCAAAATTTTTTTTTACTAATTTAGAAAAAACCTTAACAAAGTTCATTTGGAAGAACAAAGATCAAGGATATCCAGGGAAATAATGAAAAAAAAATGCAAAGGAAGGGGGCCTTGCAGTCCCAGATTTCAGACTATATTATAAAGCAGCGGTCATCAAAACAATTTGGTACTGGCTAAGAGACAGAAAGGAGGATCAGTGGAATAGACTGGAGGCAAATGACCTCAGCAAGACAGTATATGACAAACGCAAAGATTCCAGCTTTTGGGACAAAAATCCACTATTTGATAAAAAACTGCTGGGAAAATTGGAGGATAGTGTGGGAAAGATTAGGTTTAGATCAACACCTTACACCCTACACCAAGATAAATTCAAAATGGGTGAATGACTTGAACATAAAGAAGGAAACTATAAGAAAATTAGGCGAACACAGAATAGTATACATGTCAGACCTTTGGGAAGGGAAAGACTTCAAAACCAAGCAAGAATTAGAAAGAGTTACAAAATGCAAAATAAATAATCTGGAATACATCAAATTAAAATGTTTTTGTACAAACAAAACCAATGTAACCAAAATCAGAAGGGTAGCAACAAATTGGTAAACAATCTTCATAAAAACCTCTGATAAAGGTTTAATTACTCAAATTTACAAAGAACTAAATCAATTGTACAAAAAATCAAGCCATTCTCCAATTGATAAATGGGCAAGGAAATGAACAGGCAGTTCTCAGCCAAAGAAATCAAAACTATTAATAAGCACATGAAAAAGTGCTCTACATCTCTTATAATCAGAGAGATGCAAATCAAAACAACTCTGAGGTATCACCTCACACCTAGCAGATTGGCTAACATGACAGCTATGGAAAGTAATGAATGCTGGAGGGGATGTGGCAAAGTGGGAACACTAATTCATTGCTGGTGGAGTTGTGAATTGATCCAGCCATTCTGGAGGGCAATTTGGAACTATGCCCAAAGGGTGATAAAAGACTGTCTGCCCTTTGATCCAGCTATAGCACTGCTGGGTTTGTACCCCAAAGAGATAATAATGAAAAAGACTTGTACAAGAATATTCATAGCAGTACTCTTTGTGGTGGCCAAAAATTGGAAAATGAGGGGATGCCCATCAATTGGGGAATGGCTGAACAAATTGTGGTATATGCTGGTGATGGAATACTATTGTGCTAAAAGGAATGATAAAGTAGAGGAATTCCATGGAGATTGGAACAACCTCCAGGAAGTGATGCAGAGCGAAAGGAGCAGAACCAGGAAAACATTGTACACAGAGACTGATACATTGTGGTACAATCAAAGGTGATGGACTTCTCCATTAGTGGCAATACAATGTCCCTGAACAATCTGCAGGGATCTAAAAAATACTATCCACAAGCAGAGGATAAACTGCGGGAGTAAAAACACCGATGAAAAGCAACTGCTTGACTAAAGGGTTTGAGGGGATATGACTGAGGAGAGACTCTAAATGAACACTCTAATGCAAATACCAACAACAGGGAAATGGGTTCAAGTCAAAAACACATGTGATAACCAGTGGAATCGTGCATCGACTATGGGTGGAGGGAAAGGTGGTGGGAGGGGGGGTGGGGAGGAAAAGAAAATGATCTTTGTTTCCAGTGAATAATGTTTGGAAATGACCAAATAAAATAATGTTTAAAATTAAAAAACAAAACAAAACAAAACAAAAAGACTCTTGATAACGAAAATAGATTATAGTCAGGGATCCTTCAGAAGATGTAATCTATTTGTAACAGAAAACTCTAGGGAACATACCAAAGGTAAAAATAGAATTTTGTCCTTCACTAATTTGTATCTTCAATGGTTCATTTATGAGCTTCTCCATGAGTTATGATCCTTCAACTCACTTAGGAATTAGGGAAGGCAAGGGAGATAGTCTAGTCTATCCATCATGCTGTCTTTGATACATTAGTGATCAATAGCATCGATATGCACATTTTCAATATACCCATTTCCTGCAAAAATATAGATTTCATAATACTTGTAATGCACTAGAGCTGTTGTAAATTACAGCTAACCTCCCAGATGTTAAAGCCTGCCCAGCTATGATTAAGTTCAACTGACCTCTCAGCAACTTGTAGGCATCTTAAGCTAATTAGCCCAGCTCTGGAATTCTCAATCAGACACCACCTTCTTCATGCACAAGGTTTACTACTACTAGGCATTAACTAATTTCTCAAATGGGAGTTGCAGTGGAACGTTTCATGATGTGGTTTGAAGATTACTAAATTTTGAGGCGCTACCAAGGAGTGGTGAATTTCACACTTAAGTCCTACAAACCAAGAATTTTCTTATTTAATAGAATGTGAGCTTCTCATGAGTTAGGATTATTTCATTCTTCATACTTATATTCCCAATGTCTAGCACAGTGCCTGAATATAGGGTTTAAAAAAAAGGAAACACTTGTTAATTGATTGGTAGAATGGAATACAACAAAATATGAAATCATTGAATAAAATAATTATATTACTTTTGCATGGACCTGTAACTTTATCAGCAGTTGGGGATTTTGGACATACAGAAACTTCTTCCACTTGACACTCACATAGATTTTCATCTTGTCTGTAATATCTACTTAAAGAGTAGCTTAGGTTACTGAGAAATTAAGTGTCTTGCCCAGAGTCCCACAGTCTATGTGATTCATAGGCAGTTTGTAAACTTCAGTCTACCGAACTTTAATGTTAGTTGTATAATCACTGCACCACGCTATTTTTCTAACTGCAATATGAAGGAGACTGAGATAAGTGTGATATAACAAACCCAAAGGGGTCTAAAGTGCAAGACAATGACCTAATTCATGCATTGATTTTGATGTTTGCTTTTTTAACTGATTTGTTGGTTTGTTCACTAAAAATTCCAGACATTAAATCCCTTCCTTCCCTTCTTTTTTTTTTTTTAAACCCTTACCTTCTGTCTTGGAGCCAATACTGTGTATTGGCTCCAAGGCAGAAGAGTGGTAAGGGCTAGGCAATGGGGGTCAAGTGACTTGCCCAGGGTCACACAGCTGGGAAGTGGCTGAAGCCAGATTTGAACCTAGGACCTCCTGTCTCTAGGACTGGTTCTCAATCCACTGTGCTACCCAAGCTGCCCCCCCTTCCTTCCCTTCTTTGAACAACAGAAGGAATTATTTATATTGTATGGGTGATACACACATACATATACAATTATATATAGACATTCACAAATTATTCTTCAAATTTAAAAAAAAAACCTCTTTCCTTCTCTCTTAGAATAAATTCTGTGTATTAGCTCCAAGGCAGAAGAGTGGAATAGTTAGGCAATGGGAGTTAAGTGACTTGCCCAGATTCACACCACTAGGAAGTTTCTGAGATCCTATTTGAACCCAGGACCTCTCAGCTCTTAAACTACTGAGCCTCTTAGCTGCTCTTATTCTTCAAATATTAATTCTGTATCTGCATACAATGTTCTATTGGTTCTATTTGTTTCATTCTTCATACTTTCATATAGGTTTTTTCCAAGTTTTATTTTTTTAAAAATTAATCTGATCATTTCTTATGGCAGTTCTACAGTTTAAAGGAATATCCAGAAAAAGACCTGGAAAAGCAGCAATAAGTATGTTAAATCCCTAAAGTCTACCTCCTCTTAGTAGTGTTGTTGATCATTCTTAAGAAAAATTTTGGCAAACTGAATTTTTCTGTGTTCTTCACAGGGGAGGCTACCTGCTAGTCTTTTCTTATATAGTAAGAAGAAATATTTTTTTTTTCTAATCATTACAAACACTAAGTACTATTTTAAAGTCAGAAATTCTTAGTTTGGGAGAAAAATGCTAATAACATGGAACTGGTGAATGTGTAGATGCAAATTTATAGACACACAACTATGTAATTAAGGACTTGTGAAAGAATTTATAAATAAAACTTAATCTATATTTAGCTGAGATTGAAACCTGAGGTTATGGGTACTTGGTTTACTTGACATGTGAAAGTTCTTTCTCTCCCTCTTCTTCTTTTCTTCTTTTCTCCACTCTCCCTACTCCTTCTTTTACTCTTTCTGTCACTTCTCTCTGTTTAATTCAAATTCCTACCCATTAGCAACAAAACTATTTTGATTGAACTACCGCAATAACTATATATTTAGATATTTATTCATATCTATTCATACACATAAATACCATATAAGAAATAAATAGGAAGAAAAAGTCAGTACATTATCACATTAACATTTTGTATATTAAGTTTAAATCGTGATTTAATCAGAGGCTAAGATAGGAAAAAGAAAAATATAAAAAGCACTTTGGAAAGACTACATGAAAAAATGGAAAAAAGTAGTTATGACATAGGTATATTTGAACACACACATATACTTTCAAAATACATAGCTATAAAATTATAATTCTTTTTGCCTCTAGCAGTTTGGCATTATGAATGATAGTTGACCTTAGACTCAGTATGTGCTGGCTTCAATTGTGACATATGCTGGTTGTGTGATCATGGATAGGTCATGTAATCAATCAGTAGTTTCTCTAGGACTATAAGAAGTAGAGAAAATAATGCTCTGCATTTATAGAGGAAGTTTCTTCAAAGTTTTCTATACTAAGAAAATCTCATGTCCAGCTTCAACCTCATTTATCTCCTTAAGAGTCCTGAGGATTAGTATTCTGTCTTATTTAAAGTGTATCTTTTCCAAATTTATCAATGAATTCAATTTAGTATTTAACTAATTTGAATTTCTAGGAGGTGTGAAATAAAGAATTGAATTAATAGATAGAATATTACAAAAAAAAAACTGCCACAAAAGTTTAAATCCCATCTAATAAAGCATATTTTTCATTTTGCAATTGAGAAAAAATGAAAATGTTTTTTTCTTTTTAAAAAATATTAACTATTTATTATCATAAAAGGGAAAGCCAATTATTTTTGTAGCTTTGGGATTTATTGAAAATATATTTTAAATGCATTGCTGGTGTAGTTGTGAATTGATCCAACCATTCTAGAAGGCAATTTGGAACTATGCCCAAAGGGCTTTAAAAGACAGCCTGCCCTTTGATCCAGTCATACCACTGTATGTATGTAAATACTTGTAAAAATATTTATAGATGAATTCTTTGTGATGGCAAAAAATTAGAAGATGAGGGGGTGTCCATCAACTGGAAAATGATTGAAAAGGTTGTTATATCTGTTGGTGATAGAATACTATTGTGCTCAAAGGAATTTATTTTATTAAATGGAGGAATTCCATGGGGACTGGAATGACCTCCAGGAATTTATGCAGAGTGAGAGGAGCAGAACCAGGAGAACATAACCAATATACTGTGGTACAATCAAATGTAATGGACTTCTCTACTAGCAACAATGCAATGATCCAGGACAATTCTGAGGGACTTAAGAGAAAGAATGCTATCCACAACTAGAAAAAACCATAGGAGTAGAAAATCAGAAGAAAAAATAAGTTTGATCACATGGTTCGATGGGGATATGATTGGGGAAGTTGACTTTAAATGATCACCCTAGTACAAATATTAATAATATGGAAAAAACAATGATGCATGTAAAACCCAATGGAATTGCTCATTGGCTCTGGGAGTGGGGTAGGGGAGGGGAGGGAAAGAACATGAATCATGTAACCATAGAAAAAGTATTGTAAATAAATAAGAAAATATATTTTAGAAAAAATTGTAGAAAAATGACTCTGGAGAAAATCTTCTGCCTCATTCACATGAGAGATCAATGGATCATTATTATTGCTATTATTATTATTGGTTCAGTAATGATTGTCCCATGTTAAAATTCCTCTAAATAGTTATAAACAAGAAACTGGGAATAAGTAGCTTTAATTGCCTCTAGAAAAACCTTCATTTTGCTATCTCTGAGTTTCTCTATATAATTTAGTGAAAATTGAAAATGACTGTAAGCTTTACATTTAATGTACAAGCAACTAAGTGTAAAGCATAGTCTTTTTGCTATTGATAAGTAGATCATAACAGTATTTTTCAAATTTTGGGTAATTTTGTAGAATGATTCAAGTAAAGCATCTGTGTGGTCAAAATCATTAAAAGAAAAGCAAAAATAAAACATCAGCCACCATTATGATAGTAGTATAAGCATACATTTTAGAAATGTCTTCTAGAATTGAATCAGCTGAAAGAAAATTGAAAATCTGTATAAAAGCCATCTTTCAGCCAATCTGGTTCTTTAACCTTAATTGTATCTCCTTTTGTTGCAGGCAGATGCTTATAGAGGGTGACATTCTGTTCACACAGAGCCGGGAGATCTTTACCCACATTTGTGCCATAGTTTTATTCACATTGCTGTGACGATACTGGCAATTCTAGTGTTACCCTCCAGCATGAGCGCAATGCAACTTTTGAACAAGTCACATTGGAACAAGATGCAGTCAGTCGGATGGAAAACCCTCACCATACCTCTTTACCAGGCAGCTTGAGGTGGTAGAATGTATAGTGTCAGAACTTGAGTCAAGAAGACTCAGCACCCTGAGTTCAAATATGTCTTCAGACACTTACTAGCTGTGTCACCTATAGGCATGTCATTTAACCC
Organism: Monodelphis domestica; assembly: GCF_027887165.1. Classification (NCBI taxonomy): domain Eukaryota; kingdom Metazoa; phylum Chordata; class Mammalia; order Didelphimorphia; family Didelphidae; genus Monodelphis; species Monodelphis domestica. Next base: position 228,916,187 of record NC_077232.1, on the reverse strand, counting down.
TGATTTCCTCAGTTTCCTTATCTGTAAAATGATTGGAAAAGGAAATGGCAAACCACTCCAGTATCAAAAAGAGTAAAGTTGGATTGTGAAATGACTAAATGACTAAACAGAGGACAATTTCTGTATACCGATCTCCTTGAAAGGAGTGGCAATGGTGTCCTTTAGTTTAGCCATATCATGGTGGACATTTTCATGTTCTTTTTAGTGACATTTTCTGTTCCCTGGATGAGTAATATAACAGATATCTTGTTTCTTGATGGGTCGTTTTGCTTAATCTCAGACAGAATCCATGTTCTTCTTAACACTTTCAAATCATCATTATTCAAATCACCATAAGGCTAGTTTGAATCTCATTTTTGTTGAAAACAATTTAGATAATTTCTGTTGTTTCCATGAGATTCCAACATACTTCTGTCATAGTGTACAGTATTTTCTATTTGAGTGTTTTTGTTTTCACCCTCAACTTAAGTATGTTTCCAAGATATTTTGTTCCACAGAAGTTTGAATTATGATAGAAAAAGATTGGCCAAAAGCATTCAGACTTATGATGAGGTTCCTTCTGTTTGGGATGTTTAGATTTAGATATTCCTTCAAACTGTAGAACTGCCATAAGAAATGTTCAGATTAATTAAAAAAAAAACAAAACTAGGAAAAACCTATATGAAAATATGAAGAATAAAACAAATAGAACCAATAGAACATTGTATGCAGATACAGAATTAACATTTGAAGAATTGGAGCAGCTAAGAGGCTCAGGTTTAAGAGCCGAGAGGTCTTCGGTTCAAATATGATCTCAGAAACTTCCTAGTGGTGTGACTCTGGGCAAGTCATTTAACTCCCATTGCCTAACTCTTCCACTCTTCAGCCTTGGATCTAATACACAGAATTTATTCTAAGAGAGAAGGAAAGAGGTTTTTTTTTTTAAAATTTGAAGAATCATTTGTGAATGTCTATATATAACTGTATATATATATTTGTATACACACATACATATAAATAATTCCTTTTGTTGTGCAAAGAGGGGAAGGAAGGGATTCAATATCTGGAATTTTTAGTGAACAAACAAACAAATCAATTAAAAAAGCAAACTTCAAAATCAATGCATGAATTAGGTCATTGTCTTGCACTTTAGACTCCTTTGGGTTTGTTATATCACACTTATCTCATTCTCCTTCATATTGCACTTAGAAAGGCAGCATGGTTCAGTGATTGGATAACTGACATTAGTCAATTAGACTGTGTTTATATATTTGTTCAAGACTGTTCAAAGAAAGAAAATTTCAACTCTTAAAAAATTTTTATACCCTTACCTTCCACCTTAGAATCAATCCTGTATATTGGTTCTAAGGCAGAAGAGTCGTAAGGGCTAGGCAATGGGAATTAAGTGACTTGCCCAGAGTCACAGAGCTACGAAGCATCTGAGGTCATATTTGAACCTAGAACCTCCCATCTCTGGGCCTGGCTCTCAATCATTGAGTTAACTAGCTGCTCCTGAAAATTTCAACTCTTCTGATATGATAATTAAAGGGTAAAAACAAAATCCCTCTTGTATTTATTCTTGTCTCAGTATATGAAATTCTACTATTAGAAATTTATTGCTTTTGGTCAAAATTTCATATATAGAAATCCTTACTTTAAAAGAATCCTTCATTGTTCAATAAATTAAGCTAGTATCAGTTATTGATGCCTTTGATAGAATTTATTAGATTATTTTTAAATTTGTCAGCTACTTAACAGGAAAAGTAAAAGATAGGGACACAATGGGGTAGGAAATGGCAAACCACTTTAGTATTTTTTCCAAGAAAATCCCTTGGAAAAGGCCCATGGAAGCAAATAGAGCTGGGCATGACTGAACAACAAAATTAACAATGTACCTAAAATTGTGCTATGTTCTAGAGATACAAAAAGAGACAAAAGTAATCCTTGCCTTCAGAGATCTTACAGTCTTATGGGAGAAAGAATATATAAACTAACTGCATCTTGTTCCAATGTGACTTGTTCAAAAGTTGCATTGGACTCATGGTGGAGGGTAACACTAGAATTGCCAGTATCATCACAGCAGTCATTCATGAAATCAGATGATCAGAAAAGGAGTTGACTTGGTCACTTAGAGCAAGAGAGGAATAAAAGATGGATTCTTGCACTGACACTCATGTTAAAAAAAATTAAGACATACAGGAATGCCTCTATCTTGTGTGGAAAATCTGAAGCAAGGGTATGGTTAAGATTCATGCAGTTCAGGGGGCAGCAGAGTGGCACAGTGGATTGAGGGCCAGGCCCAGAGATGGGAGGTTCAAATCTGGCTTTAGACACTTCCCAGCTGTGTGACCCTGGGCAAGTCACTTAACCCCCATTGCCTAGCCCTTACCACTCTTCTGCCTTGGAGCCAAAACACATTATTGACTCCAAGGAGGAAGGTAAAAGTTAAAAAAAAAAGATTCATGCAGTTCCTGGTAACCCAGTAGAGAGTATATCCACATCCAAGAGATGATTGACACATTTTCCTGTATGTTTTCACAGTTTTCATATTCATCACCATATTCCAGGACTATTTGCGAGTGACCTATGGTAAAGCTTTCTAAGCTTGTATTAATATGATTAGCAACAGATGGCCACATTGTACATTGACCTTTTAACATCATGGTGTCTTGTGGGTCCTCTTCAAATATAAAAGACAACAGTGATGCTGAAAATTACTCCATCAAGTAATGACTGAATAATTTGATTGTTTACAGTATTCAAACCAATTGCATTTAGCTCTTTTTACTCTTAAAAAAACCCTTACTTTCTGTCTTGGAATCTCTTCTAAAGACACCCAAGAATGATAAGGGCTAGGCAATTGGACTTAAGTGATTTGTCCAGGATCACACAGAGTGTAAGTGTCTCAGGCCACATTTAAACCCAAGACCTTCTGTCTCCAATCCTGGCTCACTAACCAGTGAGCCATCTAGCCACTCCCTTACCCTTTTAAACTATGTATTCAAGTAACTTTATTATTGATAAGTAGAAAACAAGAAGACTTAGATAATAAACAAGATTTATCATTTTTTTCATTAAAAATATAGTATTAGATTATTAAGTCTGCCAAATTTTAGCTGAATATACAATATACTCTACTGGTTGCCGAGAAAAAATCTTTATATTAATAACAAGCAATCTGGAACTGATTACTTTGGTCACCAGGAGTAGTTGACTTTACCCATCACTTGCAGTAGTCTTTCTGTAGTACACTGGAGCCTCATTATTCATGTAATTACTGTAATCATTATGACATTAATGACTCTGTTGAAGTCTAAATGTGTGAAATTAAGTCACTAACAAGTGTAAATATGTGTAGCAATAAAAGTCAATGAAAGGTCAGTGAGCAGAAGAAAAAAAAGAATTTTGCTTTTCTAGTAAAGATATAAGTGGAATCTTTACCTGCCTATTTAGCACATCTATGAAATAACTAATTCATTCATTTGGCTACAGTGACTTGGCCAAAATCAGTCCAGCTCGGAAAAATATGAACAACAAACTTAATGCTCACTGAATCATGAAAAATTCCAAATATGTTTCTCAGTTCTTACTGAATATAACACTGTCATAATGGGTCTGTGCACAGCTGATACATTTTAAATTAATGTTTATATTAAACTTTGAAAGATTTAGCACTGTAGATTGCTATCTAGGCAACTCAACTAAAAAAGTTTCCACTATTGGACGAAGTTTATCTGAACATCTGGGAAATGAAAAATTTGACTGAAAATCTAATAAGAAGATATTCTTTTCATTCTAAAGGAGTTTGATTCAAACATCTTGTCTGAATCTTTGCTGCTGTCCTCTACCAACTTTCAGATCCCTCTCTATCATCTCTGTTTTACAAATTGGACCTCAATTTTTACCCAAACTTTGATCTTGTCTGTAGTGACTTCAATATTCCTATTGGTGAGGTTTCAAATAAATTCAGTTCCCAAGTTATAACTTAGTATCCTTAATTCCCAATATCTCCAGCTTCTTTTAAATTCAGTCATTCACCAAGAGATTGTCACAATTATAACTATTCTACTTCTGAGTAAGGCAGCTAGGTGATGCAGTATGTAGGGTCATAGGCTTGGAGTCAGGGAGATTTAAGGTTAAATCTGACTTCAAACACTTATTAACTGTATGGTCTTGGGTAGGTAACTTAACCTGTTTGCCTCAGTTTCCTCATCTGCAAAATGGGGACAATACTACTATTTACCTCCCAGGGTAGTGTGGAGTACCAAATGAGATCATTATAAAGCACTTAGCACATATACATGTTAGATATTAATGCTCTTCTGAGATCTTCAACTCTGATTTCTTTCTGATCAAAATACCAACTTTCTCTTTTCCACTGTCTTATGCCTCCTAAACTTTCTATTCATCTTCCCTTAAAGCATCAGTTTCTTAATCTTTTTTTCTACTGTATCACTTCTAGCTTTGCTTCCTTCCCTCTGTACTCTAACATTATAGATACTCTATTATCATATTCTCTATATTATTATTAACTCTATTATATATTTATGTTATAAACTACATATTATATATACTCTAACAATACCCCCACAATTAATTAGCTTGACAAGGCACTGCCCTCCACTGGTGAGTCCCTTGCCCTACATCATTTTTATTTTGGTGCTCTGCTCATTACCAACCCTGAATCACCCCTACTTTCTGATTATTCTTTGCTTTTATTCCTGAATGGCTAAATGCTTGTGAAGGAAATCACAGAACCATGATGACTGGCTCCACTAAATTTTATGTTATCCAGCTTCAAAGGAGCCCTGTCATTTGATTTGTCTCTGGTTGACTTGCCACTGCACTGGTTTCTTCCCTATTTTAAGCCCCAATTTGACCCTCAGTCACTGTTTTCAGAGCAGAGAGAAGTTCCTTGAGGGCAGATTTGTTTCGTTCATCTAAATGACCTACCTTTATATTTTATAGTGTATTGAGGGGATTGGGGCCACACACTTTGAATTTCATTATCTCTCATCATCCATTTCTTAGAAACTATCTTCATTCACAGGACCATAGATACTGAGCTGGAAAGGATTTGGAAGGTATCTGGTTCAACCCCTAATCCTTTGCTACAGTCTCAGAGAATGAGATGGTCCTACTTTATACCCAAACTAAATCATAAAATTGGGCCCTTGATCATATCTCTTCTTGTGCTATAGATTCGGTCTCTTTCAACCTCTATTTGTGTCTCCTGTATCTGTCTCACACTCTAGAGACAGCTAAGTGTAACATTGAGTAGAAATAGAAGGTTAGGCCTGGAGTCTGGAAGCCTGAGAATTTATATATGGCCTTAGATACCAGTTGTATGTCTCTAAACAAGCCACTTACTCTTTTCTTCACCTTTTACAGTTTCCTTGTTTGTAAAATAGAGGTGATAAAAATAGGGGCATTGCACATGGAAGGTAGTTGGTACTTAATAATTTGGTTTCTTTCCTTCTTCTCTTTCTCTCCCCTCTCAAAATTATAATCTTTTCTCTTTGAGTTGAATAGCTAAAAACATTATCATAGGAATTTAAATCTAGAGCAAAATGTATATCCTCAGGTCCAGGGGGTCAACTTCAAATAGAAAGTGGGATCACTAACCCATACATAAAGATCTATGCAAGTTGCATATTGACTGAGTTTAAAAAAATATAATACCTTTCATATTTTATTGTATTTTTATTTATTTTGTTAAATATTTCCAAATGATATTTTAATTTGTTTCAGGAGATGTTTGGGAATGTGTAAGGCCATGCAACGCTGGGCACATGTTTCATACCTTGGTTCTAGTCCAGCTCCTTCACTGAGGCGCAAGGTTATAAGGATAATAAGTCATCACAGGAATGATTAAAATCCAGGTCCTCTGACTTCAGAACTAGTATTCTGCTGACTATATTAACCATTTCCCTCAGTTTTTAAAAAGTCAAATAAAGAATAAACTTTTGGCAACTCTGTTATAATTCTGAAGCTATCATCCTTGCTTTCACTGAAAAATTCTTAGAAAGAGCAGTCTAAACCTCATCACTTAGTCACTGTTTAACCCTTGTAATCTAACCTCTGAATCCTTCACTAGATTCAAATTCTTCTTTCAAAAGTCCATCATGTCTTTTAGTGAATACATATAATGACATTTTTTGATCTGTGGTCTTTGTGTAAATTGCTAGCCATTCCTTCCATCCAGATACTCTCTCTGACTTGGGGAGCAATTCACTCTCTTAGTTTTTGTTCTCCTGCCTATTTGATTGGTCTTTCTTGGTATGCATTGGTTTATCTCTATATGTCTGTCCCTTGAGTTCATGTGTCACCCATCCCACTTGAGTCTCTTTCCTTGGCCTTCTTCCTTTTTATATTTATACTCTCTCCATTATTAAACTCATCAGTTCTCATCTCTTCAGCCACACTCAGTAGACAAATGAATTCCAGATCTTTAAATCCATCTCTTGGTCTCTACTGGATATCTCCACCCAATTATTAAACTTAACATTTCCAAAGTCAAACATGCTTTCCACAAAATTTGCTTCTCCTCTTGACTCTGAAATCCATTAAAGACAAAAGCAATCACTGTCATCCTTACCCTCTGTTATCCCTTTTACCTCCGATATCCAATCAGTTTACATACTCTGTTGAAGTTACCTCTCCATTATCTCTCATAACTATTCCTTTATTTTTGTTTCTACGGTTACCACTCCAAGAAGGTCCTTAATTCCATTTTCCTGTGGAATAGTTGAATAATTGGTTAATATAATTCAAAGCTACACTGCCAGATTAATCCTCTTCATAGAGACATGATATCACTCCTCTACTCACAAAACTTCAATGGCTTCCTTCAGTATAAAGTTCACACTAATTAGCCTGGCACACAGGAGTATTCACATTTTGGGGTCATTTTACTTTCCTTGCATTTTCTTATACTTTTCCCCTTCAAGTATTTTATGAAGTAGTCAAACTGAATTGCTTACTGTTTCAAAAATAGGCTATGTGGTGGGCAGCTGGTTGACTCAGTGGATTGAGAGCCAGGCCAGGAGATGGGAGGTCCTGGGTTCATATCTGATCTCAGACACTTCCTAGTTGTGTGACCCTGGGCAAGTCACTTGACCCCCATTGCCTAGCCCTTATTACTCTTTTTGCCTGAGAACCAATACACAGTATTGATTCTAAGATGGAACGTAAGTGTTTTAAAAAAAAGAGTAGGTTACAGGCTTTCCTGCTTTCTAGGCTTTGATCACACTGTTCCCTAAGCCTGAAGATACTTTTCTTTTCAAGCTCTCCATCCCTTTCCACTACTCCATCTTAACTTGGTGAAATTCCTTCTTTAAGTTGAAGTTCAGATAGTAGTTCTCTAGTTCTTCTATATAATCCTCCCAGATTTCTTCAAAAAAGTGTTTTATGCATTTCTTAAGTATTTTTAATATTTTATTTCCTGCTCTACCTTTGTGCATATGTGGAATGCTCCTTAGTAGGCTATAAGCTTCATCATGGCAGGAATTGTGCTTCCTTTATCTTTCTATCTCTAGCTGTTGATTGACAGAATGTTGTGCCTAAAATAGGCAAAGCTAACTTATTAAATTGAGTTATAGTAATGTATCTGAACCTCAAGAGAAGTATCTCATATAGTAAGCCTCTCCTTGGAAAACCTACAGGTTTGGCTCAGGGGTCCCTGCTGAGCCAGCTGAAATTGGGGGCAGGAACTTTAGACCATCCTGGTGAGGTGGGACCTGAAGCCCAGGTGTCTACCAGCTGGAGCCTGGCCACATGCCAGGTAATTCTCGGTATCCTAAATTCATGGGTTTCTGTGTGTATAAACCCAAGCTTGAGTTTATAAAGCTAATACATTTTTCATTTGCTTTCCCTATAACTAGGCATTCTTCTCTTTCATCCACACCTTTTTTGGAGAGAGGGGTAGGAAGCAGGAGAGTGGTAATGCTGCAATCTGTTTCTCTTTCCTCAGTGGCACTTTTTCCTTATCTTGGAATCATAAAGCTAAATTGATCTCAAAAGGTAATCTGACTGAGCCTCTTACCTCCAGGCAGGTGAACACCTAAATTGTTCAAGACAGATGGCTGTTTATCTTAGATTTAAAGATCTCCATGGATGGAGCAGCTTGTTCCCTTGGTATCCTGTTCTAGGGTTTAATCATCTTTATAGTCCAGAAGTTCATTCTGATGTGTAACTGAACTCTCTTTTGATCTGATTAAAGTCTTTTTTTTTTTTTCAGGCCTCTGAAGAGATGGAAACTAACTACTCAGCATTTTGTATTAACCCTTTGTATACTAAAAGACAATTGTTATCAGCCTTTAACCTTCTCTTCTCCAGGTTATAAAACTCCAACATGTTTGCTCCATAAATTCAATCCTTTAATCATCTTTATTTTTCTTCTCTGTGCACTTCTGACATTCTCTCTATAGTCTTTAAAAAGTAGGAGCTCAAAATTGGAAAAAGTCATGATAAAATCAGGTGAAGTCACCCTTAAAAGAAGGCTTACTTACCCCATCATGTCTCTGTCATATTTTCAATAACACATCTCAATGTCACACTTACTTTTTGTGTCTAGTTTTTATGTAACGTTTTAAAAGTTTCTTCAGAATGTTAGAATGCAATCAGGGGTTATTGTGTTCTGGTGTTTGTATATCTAATGTCTGCCACAATGCCTGGCATATGGGAGGTGCTTAATAAAATTTTTAAACTTATTTTTTCAATAGTTCAATCAATCTGAAAAGCATTTGTGACATACCTTGAGTCCTTAGCCTTATATGGTCAGAAGGGTTATAGAGAAATGTAAAGAACAATTTTTGCTTTGAAAGAAAAACATCTATAGTTAGTGAATGTATAGCCTTGTAGGATTGTGCTAAATTTGCAAGTATGGACCATAGATGCTCAGGGATGATGGAGGAAAGTGTAGACCTAGATGAAAAAAGATGGGTATTATCTGAATATGTAAAAGGAAGAAAAGAAAGTTTTCATATCAAGGAAACAATATAATAAAAGGTATCAAGGTGGGATTGAACATATGTTATTTGAGGACAATGAGGAAATCGACCTGAGAATATGGAGAAAGGACACATGATGTTGGATAGACGAAAATAATAATATATATAAATGAAATAGATAAAGATTATGTCATGTCAAGCAGGATAATTTTACCTTGATGCCTAGTCACCAGCCTTCTTTCATCCTTTCAATATGTGTGATAAACATGTTTGAGAGCACACAAAATTGCTTTTCTTCCACTTTATAAACTTCAGAAGACTATATCTGACTCTTTCTCCAGTTTCAGAGGTCATTTCTAACTCCATCTTGTTTATTTTTGTAAGTATAGAGTATTATATTTGCCTCTGTGTGTGTGTGTGTGTGTGTGTGTGTGTGTGTGTGTGTGTGTGTGAATTTTAGACTGCCATATGTAAAGTTTTACCTTTCCCCATTCAGGAGAGGAAACTTCTCTGTACTATACTCTAAGAGAGTTGCCTGAGGAAATGAGAATTTAAGTGTCTCGTCTAGCACCATAGTCTTCGGAGATCATGTTGATTTGATCAGTCACAGAATCTGACACACTGGACATTGACCCCAATATAGTGATACCATTTTGATCCTCTTCCAGGATGCAGAACAGTCCCTTTGAGGCCAGACTTGAACCTAGTACTTCCTAATCTGGTTTTCCAAGCTTCCTCCCCACTAATTCTCAAATTGCATTTCGTAGAATACAACATTCTCACATAGACACTGATAAGCTCATTTTAGAGGAGGCAGAACAGTGTAACAGAAAGAATCCTGAAACTGGAGTCTTAGGACCTGAGATTGAAATCTGGCTCTGCCACTTTAATACCTGTGTTCCTTGTGTGGGAATAAAGACTGAATTAGCAGTATTTATTTTGTCTTTTAGGAACAAGAGTATTGGTAGAAGCAATGTTGGTTCAATAGGTAGCCAAATCTCTATAAATTTCATCTATTAAAAAATGTTTAAGGAAGAGGCTGAAGTTCCTAGCTTATCATTCTTAGGTAGGTTTTTTCCCCTTTGTTCAAAGAAACCCATTACTAATTAGAGGCACTTACTTGGGAAGTAGGAATCGGGAAACTTTTAAAAAATCTATGGAGGAAAACTAGAATGACATTATTACTGGTAGCACTAAATTGTAATAATCCCCTCCTCTTTAAAAGATGTAGTAAATATACTAGTGTCTATTAAACAACTCCCATTATATTTGTTGTCAGTATAACACAATTAAGCACTTTTTGTCTTGGTCTCCACCTTTTTTATTAATGTCTACTTAGTCTTACTGCTCCCTGGAAGTCTAAGTCCATGGCCCACACATCTTTTGCCTTCATGATAGGGGCTAGTACACTGTTAGGTATATGGTTGGTGCTCAATAAATGCCTAGTGGCTACATGAATACTTTGATTAAAAAAAAACAACAACTACACACTGCAAAGGCAGAAGTCAAAAAGGATTTCTTGGGTGGGTTCAGGAACTACAGAGAATTTGATCTAACAAGTTTGACAACTTCTTTCAGCTGGTGAGTGGAAGAGTTTTCAAGTTATTCTCTTCTCCATTGGAAGAATAGGTTCTGTATGCATTTTGCTCCTGACCCTCTAGTGGCTCCGAATAGCAGTAACTAGCTTTTTCATTCTACAGAAAATACTTAATTGGTTGAAGATGAAAACAGATCAGAACTGATGCTCCATATAGCTTATCTCTCCACTGCAAACTGATGAATGTTCAGCATTTAGAGACAGAAACCAAATAGGAAAAAAAATTATCTATTGACATCGTGCTAACTATTAAACTATTAAAAATATAGCATTAGGGGACTTCCGGTTAAGATGGCGGCTTAGAGAAAGCTGAAGTTCAGATCTCCGGAAAACCCTTCCCGACCGATCTCAAACTAGAAGCTCCTAAGGCGCCGAAATTCAAAACGATCAACAGCACAGACCCTGGGAACCCTCCTCCTGGACCTGGACCCGGTTCAAAAGGTACGGCTCCCCTTAAAAGCCAGAACCCGAGATCCCTCGGACCTCAGGGGTAGGAGCGCAGAGTCCAAGGCTCCCGGAAGCGGCAGCCGCACCGGGCTCAGAGAGCAGGGTCTGAGGAACAACAACCCTCAGGGTCTTCTACCCAAGTCCCAGTCCGGGTGAAAGTTACTGCCTGGGGCTTCCGCTGCAGAGAGCCGGACGGTCCGGGTGAAAGTTACTGCCTGGGGCCTCCTCTGCAAAGAGCTGGTCGGTCCGGGTGAAAGTTACTGCCTGGGGCCTCCGCTGCAAAGAGCTGGTCAAAACAACAGCAACCCTCAGGGCAGGCAAGACAGCCTCAAGGGCTGGATCCTGCTATCCAAGTCTCAGTGAAAGTCTGTGCTCTCCGAGCTTGGGGAAGCGGCAGCCCATCCCCCCGCAGGCCGACGAAACAGCCTCACGGCCAGGGATTCTGAAGGCAACTTCCGGAAATCGAGCCAGGGGGAGAGTGTGGCTTCGTGGTCCGACCCTTCCATTCCAGTTCCAGTGAGGCATATTCAGTTTAATCCAGGGAACGCTCATAGAACCAACATCTGCCCAGGACTAAAGCTTCTGATCACCAGACAAAGACAAGAAAAGCCAATCCTCCACGTTCAGAGATGACAAACTCTACAGAAGCACAGAAGCCCCAAAATACCAAGAAAAATAAGAAGAAAGGGGCGACTCTGGACACATTCTATGGAGCCAAAATACAAAATACAGAGCAGATAGAAGAAGATATACAAGAAAATTCTCCAAAATCTTCCAAAGGAAATAGAAACTCTCCACAAACACATGAAGAATTTGAATCAGAAAGGACCAAAAAGATGGAAGCCCTCTGGGAAGAAAAGTGGGAAATGATGCAAAAGAAATTCACGCATCTACAAAACCAGTTTGACCAAACTGTAAAAGAAAACCAGGCTTTAAAGCAAGAACTAATAAAGCAAAGCCAAAACACCAAGAAATTAGAAGAGAACATAAAATATCTCACCGACAAGGTGATAGATCTGGAAAACAGGGGGAGAAGAGAAAATTTAAGAATAATTGGACTCCCAGAAAAGCCAGAAATAAACACCAAACTGGACATGGTGATACAAGATATAATCAAAGAAAATTGCCCAGAGATTCTAGAACAAGGGGGCAATACATCCACTGACAGAGCTCACAGAACACCTTCTACACTAAACCCCCAAAAGACAACTCCCAGGAATGTAATTGCCAAATTCCAAAGCTATCAAACAAAAGAAAAAATCCTACAGGAAGCCAGAAAAAGACAATTTAGATATAAAGGAATGCCAATCAGGGTCACACAAGACCTTGCAAGTTCTACGCTGAATGATCGTAAGGCATGGAACATGATCTTCAGAAAGGCAAGAGAGCTGGGTCTCCAACCAAGAATCAGCTACCCAGCAAAACTGACTATATACTTCCAAGGGAAAGTATGGGCATTCAACAAAATAGAAGACTTCCAACTTTTTGCAAAGAAAAGACCAGAGCTCTGTGGAAAGTTTGATACCGAAAATCAAAGAGCAAGGAATACCTGAAAAGGTAAATATTAAGGAAAGGGGAAAAATGTTATCTTCTTTTACTCAAACTCTCTTCTATAAGGACTACATTTATATCAACCCATGTATACTAACATGTGGGGAAAATGTAATGTATAAATAGGGGGTAAAGAAAGACCAAATAGAATAATGGTTCTCACACAAAGATTCACAGGGGAAGGGGAGGGGAAGAAAACTCCTATAAGAAGGAGAGGAAGAGAGGGGGGGGTTTACTTAAACCTCAATCTCAGGGAAATCAACTCTGAGAGGGAAAAACATCCAGATCCATTGGGATCTTGAATTCTATCTTACCCAACAAGGGTAAGGAGAAGGGAAAACCAAGGGGGGGAGGGGGAGAGGGAGAACAAAAAGGGAGGGAAAGAGAGGGGGGAGGGGGAGGGAACAAAAAGGGAGGGACTAAAAAGGGAAACATCAAGGGAGGGGACAAGGGGGACTGATTCAAAGTAAATCACTGGACTAAAAGGTAGAGCCGAAGAAGAAAAGGTTAGAATTAGGGAAGGCAATCAAAATGCCAGGGAGTCCACAAATGACAATCATAACTTTGAACGTGAATGGGATGAACTCACCCATAAAACGTAGACGAATAGCTGAATGGATTAGAATCCAAAACCCTACCATATGTTGTCTTCAAGAAACACACATGAGGCAGGTTGACACCCACAAGGTCAGAATTAAAGGATGGAGTAAGACCTTCTGGGCCTCAACTGATAGAAAGAAGGCAGGAGTGGTAATCATGATATCTGATAAAGCCAATGCAAAAATAGACCTGATCAAAAGGGATAGGGAAGGTAATTATATTTTGTTAAAAGGGACTCTAGACAATGAGGAAATATAATTAATCAACATGTATGCACCAAATAATATAGCACCCAAATTTCTAATGGAGAAACTAGGAGAATTGAAGGAAGAAATAGACAATAAAACCATACTAGTGGGAGACTTAAACCAACCATTATCAAATTTAGATAAATCAAATCAAAAAATAAATAAGAAAGAGGTAAAAGAAGTGAATGAAATCTTAGAAAAATTAGAATTAATAGACATATGGAGAAAAATAAATAGGGATAAAAAGGAATACACCTTCTTCTCAGCACCACATGGCACATTCACAAAAATTGACCATACATTAGGTCACAGAAACATAGCACACAAATGCAAAAAAGCAGAAATAATGAATGCAGCCTTCTCAGATCACAAGGCAATAAAAATAATGATTAGTAATGGTACATGGAAAACCAAATCTAAAACCAATTGGAAATTAAACAATATGATACTCCAAAACCGTTTAGCTAAAGAAGAAATCATAGAAACAATTAATAATTTCATCAAGGAAAATGACAATGGCGAAACATCCTTTCAAACCTTTTGGGATGCAGCCAAAGCGGTAATCAGAGGCAAATTCATATCCCTGAAAGCTCATATTAACAAACAAGGGAGAGCAGAGATCAATCAATTGGAAATGCAATTGAAAAAACTCGAAAGCGATCAAATTAAAAACCCCCAGCAGAAAACCAAATTTGAAATTCTAAAAATTAAGGGAGAAATTAATAAAATCGAAAGTGATAGAACTATTGATTTAATAAATAAGACAAGAAGCTGGTACTTTGAAAAAACAAACAAAATAGACAAAGTACTGGTCAATCTAATTAAAAAAAGGAAGGAAGAAAAGCAAATTCACAGCATTAAAGATGAAAAGGGGGACAGCACCTCCAATGAGGAGGAAATTAAGGCAATCATTAGAAATTACTTTGCCCAATTATATGGCAATAAATACACCAATTTAGGAGAAATGGATGAATATATACAAAAATACAAACTGCCTAGACTAACAGAAGAGGAAATAGAATTCTTAAATAATCCCATATCAGAAATTGAAATCCATCAAGCCATCAAAGAACTTCCTAAGAAAAAATCCCCAGGGCCTGATGGATTCACCTGTGAATTCTATCAAACATTCAGAGAACAGTTAACCCCAATACTATACAAACTATTTGACATAATAAGCAAAGAGGGAGTTCTACCAAACTCCTTTTACGACACAAACATGGTACTGATTCCAAAACCAGGCAGGTCAAAAACAGAGAAAGAAAACTATAGACCAATCTCCCTAATGAATATAGATGCAAAAATTTTAAATAGGATACTAGCAAAAAGACTCCAGCAAGTGATCAGAAGGATCATTCACCATGATCAAGTAGGATTCATACCAGGGATGCAGGGCTGGTTCAACATTAGGAAAACCATCCACATAATTAACCACATCAACAAGCAAACTAGCAAGAACCACATGATTATCTCAATAGATGCAGAAAAAGCCTTTGATAAAATACAACACCCATTCCTATTAAAAACACTAGAAAGCATAGGAATAGAAGGGTCATTCCTAAAAATAATAAACAGTATATATCTAAAACCAACAGCTAATATCATCTGCAATGGGGATAAACTAGATGCATTCCCAATAAGATCAGGAGTGAAACAAGGATGCCCATTATCACCTCTACTATTTGACATTGTACTAGAAACACTAGCAGTAGCAATTAGAGAAGATAAAGAAATTGAAGGCATCAGAATAGGCAAGGAGGAGACCAAGTTATCACTCTTTGCGGATGACATGATGGTCTACTTAAAGAATCCTAGAGATTCAACCAAAAAGCTAATTGAAATAATCAACAACTTTAGCAAAGTTGCAGGATACAAAATAAACCCACATAAATCATCAGCTTTTCTATATATCTCCAACACAGCTCAGCAGCAAGAACTAGAAAGAGAAATCCCATTCAAAATCACCTTAGACAAAATAAAATACCTAGGAATCTATCTCCCAAGACAAACACAGGAACTATATGAACACAACTACAAAACACTCGCCACACAACTAAAACTAGACTTGAACAATTGGAAAAACATTAACTGCTCATGGATAGGACGAGCCAATATAATAAAAATGACCATCCTACCCAAACTTATTTATCTATTTAGTGCCATACCCATTGAACTACCAAAATACTTCTTCACTGATTTAGAAAAAACCATAACAAAGTTCATTTGGAAGAACAAAAGATCAAGGATATCCAGGGAAATAATGAAAAAAAAACACATATGATGGGGGCCTTGCAGTCCCAGACCTCAAACTATATTACAAAGCAGCAGTCATCAAAACAATTTGGTACTGGCTAAGAAACAGAAAGGAAGATCAGTGGAATAGACTGGGGGAAAACGACCTCAGCAAGACAGTATACGATAAACCCAAAGATCCCAGCTTTTGGGACAAAAATCCACTATTCGATAAAAACTGCTGGGAAAATTGGAAGACAGTGTGGGAGAGACTAGGAATAGATCAACACCTCACACCCTACACCAAGATAAATTCAAAATGGGTGAGTGACTTAAACATAAAGAAGGAAACCATAAGTAAATTGGGTAAACACAGAATAGTATACATGTCAGACCTTTGGGAGGGGAAAGGCTTTAAAACCAAGCAAGATATAGAAAGAATCACAAAATGTAAAATAAATAATTTTGACTACATCAAACTAAAAAGCTTTTGTACAAACAAAACCAATATAACTAAAATCAGAAGGGAAACAACAAATTGGGAAAAAATCTTCATAGAAACCTCTGACAAAGGTTTAATTACTCATATTTATAATGAGCTAAATCAATTGTACAAAAAATCAAGCCATTCTCCAATTGATAAATGGGCAAGGGAAATTGATAGGCAGTTCTCAGATAAAGAAATCAAAACTATTAACAAGCACATGAAGAAGTGTTCTACATCTCTTATAATCAGAGAGATGCAAATCAAAACAACTCTGAGGTATCACCTCACACCTAGCAGATTGGCTAACATAACAGCAAAGGAAAGTAATGAATGCTGGAGGGGATGTGGCAAAATAGGGACATTAATTCATTGCTGGTGGAGCTGTGAACTGATCCAACCATTCTGGAGGGCAATTTGGAACTATGCCCAAAGGGTGCTAAAAGAATATCTACCCTTTGACCCAGCCATAGCACTGCTGGGTCTGTACCCCAAAGAGATAATGGACACAAAGACTTGTACAAAAATATTCATAGCTGCGCTCTTTGTGGTGGCCCAAAACTGGAAAACGAGGGTATGCCCTTCAATTGGGGAATGGCTGAACAAACTGTGGTATATGTTGGTGATGGAATACTATTGTGCTAAAAGGAATAATAAAGTGGAGAAGTTCCATGGAGACTGGAACAACCTCCAGGAAGTGATGCAGAGCGAGAGGAGCAGAACCAGGAGAACATTGTACACAGAGACTAATACACTGTGGTATAATCGAACGTAATGGACTTCTCCATTAGGGGCGGTGTAATGTCTCTGAACAACTTTCAGGGATCCAGGAGAAAAAAAACACCATTCATAAGCAAAGGATAAACTATGGGAGTGGAAACGCCGAGAAAAAGCAACTGCCTGAATACAGAGGTTGAGGGGACATGACAGAGGACAGACTTTAAATGAACACTCTAATGCAAATACTATCAACAAAGCAATGAGTTCAAATCAAGAAAACATCTAATGCCCAGTGGACTTACGCGTCGGCTATGGGGGGTGGGGGGGAGGAAAAGAAAATGATCTATGTCTTTAACGAATAATGCTTGGAAATGATCAAATAAAATATATTTAAAAAAAAATAAAAAAAAATAAAAAAAGAAAAAAAAATATAGCATTAGGGCATTGTTTATACAGTATTTTCATAATCAAATTTGCAAGTTCCAGGTAGTCTAACATGGAAGAGTGAGGGGGAGGGATGGAGGTAGAAGAGGAGGTTGGTAGAGGAAGCTGGTTGTCTAAAAGAGGCCTCACTTCTTCATAGAGAGGAGATAAAGGAAAAGAAGGGCAAGGAGAAGGGTAATTGGCCAATTTTGTCAATGAAAAGACCAAATGATCAGCTTTCATAATTTCCAAATCACTGGTTATTGTTTTTTTTCACTTTTAAATTGTTGTGGGATAAGAACATACTAAAAAGTAAAGTAAGGAGACAAGGCTAACATTAAATAACATGACTATTGAAATATAAATAGCACGAACAATAGACTAAGTGAAACAAACAAATTTACACAAAACAGCAAAAGAGACTTAAATTCTGTGTAATGTTAATGATCAAGTTTACTTCAAAGAAGAGGAAAAATGTACTTCTTTTACTTCTTTAATAAGGTTGGGAACTCATTACGATTACACATAATAGAGGCAGTGAGTTGGCTAAGTGGATAGAGTCAGATCTAGAGATGAGAAGTCCTGGCTTCAAATCTGGCCTCTGACACTTCTTTGGTGTTGTGACACTGGAGAAGACAATTTAGCTCCATTGCCTAGCCCTTATCACACTTCTGCCTTGGAAGCAATACTTAATATTGACTCTAAGACAGAAGGTTAGTGTTAAAAAAAGATCACAAAGAAGGTTAAATTTATTTGATGTGTTGTCAGGTTTTGCTGATTTTTCCCCTTTTATTCCTCTTCATATTTATTGTGAGATGTGATGACTCCGTGTGAATGGGTGTAGGGGTGTGTTTATTTGGAGGCTATATATGGAAATGAAGATCATACAAAACCAAAAATATCAATACAAATTTAAGAAAAATCTAAGGATGATTATGATAAAAAGAGTAATAATGGGTTGCATTTATATTTTGTAAATCGGTACCTTTCTCTTCCCTAAGTGGGTTTCCTTGTACAATGGTCCAGCAAAGGGCCAGAGGCCCTCATTGGCAACAACCCATAGCAAATTGGTCAGTTGAGGCTGGCCCTTGAATTAGTGCCTGGCACTTATAGCTGAATTTATATTAGCTGTTTTTTCAGGAAACAGAAACCTTTCTTCCTGGTATCCTCACCAGTATATGCCTTCCTTGTGCCAGTGCTTACAGGAAACAAACTCAAACAAATGATGAGTTGGAGAAGGAAACCCAGACTAACCTTTAGAAACAGAGATCTGGAGTTTCCAGGCACAGTACAAATGTCCTATCTGTGGAGTCATTTGGTGTTCCCAGTTTTCAATAACCTTTTCCCAGATGGAAAAGGTGGGGCCGTCATATCGCCTTCGTTGGTAAGTTTCTGATGCTTGTGAAACATGACTGTAGTCTGACTTTTTCTAGTAGACGGCAGAGAGACTTCTAGTGGAGGCTCAAAGAAGTTTTGACTCACCTGAAAACTACATCCAAGGCTTAAAGTCAGGTCTTTTCATTATATGTGCATGGAGACACCACCCACTCACAGTCTCAGAAGGTAGGCATGATGCTAACAACATGGTGAGTGTTCCAAAACAATAGGCATTCTGCTAACAATAAATATTCTCTTGACTCTAGAGAGGGTTTACTCATTGTCACAGATAAAAGTCTCCTTGCCAGAAAGCTGTGCCAAAACTTTCATTTATTGTTCTTTCAGACAATGCTTGTTTGTATATATGAGAGAGAGACAGAGACAGAGAGAGACAGAGAGAGAGAGACAGAGAAACAGGGAGACAGAGGTAAATAGGGTTGGTGGTTGTGACTGGGTGTGTATATGTTTGTGAAGGAATCTTTATTCATTCTGTAAGAGAAAAATGTTATCAATCTAAGTTTTTTTGAGAAATTAATTACACTGAGATCCTTTCACACCTTTTAAATTATATTATCTAAATAGTTTCTATACAAATAACCTGAAAATGAACACATTTTCTAAACAACACTATTTAGAAATAACAGTACTAGTGGTTGATTGTTATCAACACTTCAACCTCCTCCCTTCCATTATATAAATATACACACACACACACACACACACACACATGTCAAATGAATAAGTTTTAAAATGTTTTTGATGCGTGTTTGCTTTTTTTTGAATCCCGAGTGTTTAAGAATACTACTTTTCATATAGATAAATACTAAATAAATCCTTGTTAATTGATTGTTTATAGTTACTAACCCTAACTAATTCATAGAAATGCAGAATTTTAAAATCATTATTTTCTAAAAAGTTGACCAATTCATTATTGATTGTAGGGGTATGAATATATTACAAAGTTCCTTTTCAGTTTTCTAAACTCTTTTATGAAAATTTTGAACTGTTATTTGCATTTTGGGGCTCATTATATATATATTTATAAAAGTTATTAAATATCATTGTGAAGAATTCATTTCTACCTAGTTTTATTTGTACATTTTTTCTGAAGAAATAAATGTAATAAATGAAACATAAGGGGAAAAGAAATGATTATTTACAACTAATAATTTAAATAAACACATAGTATATATTTGCATGTATAATATAGACATATAAATTTAGGACTGCATCCTAAATTCTCTCCCCTGTTGCTCAGTCAGTTGGTGTGACAATTAGGAATGACATTGAAAAGTGTTTATGCTTTAATTTCCAGATTGGTAAAATGGGAATATGAGTACTCAGAACTAAATTTCCCACATTCAATTTGACAGAGGTTAAATTGAGTATTATTACTTTCTAATTTTTTCTTGTATTTATTGGCCCTAAGCTTTTTACTATCAATTGTGTCAATTAGGTGCTCAATCTTGTCTTCCACATCTACATCAGAACCCTTCTCTCTACTCACACAGCCACTTATTTAGTTTATAGAGTCATATTCTCTTAGACTATTACAAAAAGCTCCTCATTCTACTTGCTTCATTCTGTGGTCTACATTCAATGTCAAATGTTCTTCCACTCCCCTTTTACCTTCAGAGGTGCTAAAGTGATTTCTCTAAAGTAAAGGCCTGATCATGTCACTCTTTTTCTCCAAAAAAATCCAACCCCTCCCCCCCAAAAAACCCAAGGGCATCTTTTAAACCTGGAATTTAGTAGAAATTCCTATTAGATATTTAAAAACCCATTTAAACCTAATTCCAACCTATATTCCTAGTTTCACTTACCTTTTTTCCTATTCCTCACTTACCTTTATTTCTTAGAGTTTCTAATCTGCTTCAGTTTTCGGCTCAAATGCCTGCTTCTAAATGAAGCCTTTCCTCTTCCCCCTATCTACTACAGTCATACCCTTGCTACACAATTTACCTTTTATCCTTCTTTTATTGCACTCAAATTGAGTTTGATACTGTTCCTCATATACAGGACTCAATTTCCCATGTTCCAAAACTCAGTGCTCTTCTCTTGTCTTTTTACATTCTTTCTCTTGGCACAATCATGAGCTCTATGCAGATGACTCACAGATCTAATTACCTCATTCCCATCCCTCCCTTGAACTTGGAACCATGTCACCAATTGCTCATTGGACATTTCAAACTGGATATGCTGAAAATATCTCAAAACCAAACTAATTTTCTTTTCCAAAAACATTATGCTTCTAAACACTCCTAAACCTGTCTACTGACTAATCACTACTCTCACATTCTCCTGGGTTCATAAACTTAGCAGAATCTCCTCATTCTCTCTCATCTCACCTCTCCAAATAATAATTCTGGCTGTTTCTACTTCTACAATGTCTCATATTTGGCTCCTCTCACTTAACTACTTTCTTAGTTCAGTCTTTCTTTACTTCTCCAGTAGATGATTGCAATAGCTTCCTGCGTGATCTCACTGCTTTGTCTTCCTACTCCAGTCTGCTCTACTTAAAGCTCCCAAAGTGCTTTCTCCTACTCAGTCAACACCAGTGGGATCTTATTGCCTTTAGGATAAAATATAACTTCCTCCATTAACATTTTAAAACTTTTTAAGATGTGGCCTCAAACTATGTTTCTAGCTTCATTAAATATTATTCATCTTCCTGTGTTCTATATACCAGACAAAATGGATTTCTCTCTGTAATTCTCAAATGATACTCCATCTCCTGTCTCTATTGCTTTGCTTTGACTGTGCCCCATGCCTAAAATGTACTCCTTCCTCCTGATTGCATTTCAGGATCTCTGACTTCTTTCAAGATGTAGCTCAAGCACCAACTTCTGCATGAAGCCTTTCCTGATGTCCCCTCCAATGGCTAATATCATCCCTCCTCAAACACCTTGTATGAAATCACTTTGTAGTAACACACATTCATTCTTTTTTTAATTTTTTCTGTGTTTAAATATAGTATATATATATGTATATATGGAGAATAATTATATACATTCACTATACCTTTATATAGTATTTTATATAGTATTCCACTATACCTTATAGATCTAGATTTGTCAACTATCTATTTAGAGTGTAAGATCCTTGTGAATAGGTCATTTTTATGCATTGTCCTTATAACTCCTAAAATTAGCATGGTTTTTGGAATGTATAGTAAATATATACTTGTTGGTTGACTGAGTTTCATTTCTATACCTCTGAACAGATTGTCCTCCATTATGGAATGGACTCTTTCTTTGCTCCTCTTTATTTCTTGGAATCCTTAGTATTCTTCAGAATAAACTCAACTTCCCTGTCTCTAGAGGTACTCTCCACTCTCTGCACCCCTCTTTGTCATCTTTCTTGTGTATATTTTGTACATGCCTGTTTATGAGCATTCAACATCACCTAATATATTGTAAGATACTTGAGGGCACACAATGTTTTATTTTTGTCTAATCATTCCTCGGAATAATTCATTTTGATTGATTAATTATTATTGTTTGCAGAAGAGCCTGGATTTTATGATGATAGCAAGTACACCAACAATAATGGTCAACTGCTATTTTATATATTTGTTTCATATATGTGTATATATATAGTATATATTTATATGTTGCTTTAAGATTTGCAAAACACTTTTTACATATTTTCTCATTTGATCCTTACAACAACCCTGTGATATAGATGTTATTATTACGTCCATTTGCAGATGAGGAATACAAGACAGAGAGATGTTAAATGACTTGACCAGAATCACACAGGTAGTATCTGAGGCAGGAATGGAATTCATGTATTTCTGATTTTTTTGTCCAGAACCCTATCCATCAGATCATCTAAATGATCTCCAAAATCCTTTCTAACTTTGAAATTCTTATTCTACCATGTTCTATTCTACCATTCTATCCTTGTGTTAAAGGCAACTGAAAAGGAAAAAGCAGAGTGCTGATTTTTCTTAAAGTAGGAGTTATTTCAGAAATTCTCCTAAAATGTGACAGACCATAACTCTGTATAGTTGACAATTAAATGGGTTCTAATATAAAGGCATCTTTGTGAGTCCTCAGATGTCCCTTAGTGCATCTTAATGTATTATAAGCCAATGTCCTGAAACAATTAATGCACCTCCCTAAGCAATCAACTTTCCATCATACAGTGACCGAGACAATTGGGAAGAAAGCATCTTGTGAGTTAAATGATCTTTTGTAAATTATTATTAATTTTGATTCCTTTCATCCTTTCAAACTATGTGCATATCAATATAGTCAAATTGCATTTTCTAGCTGTTTGCTTTAAAACTACCTCAACTTTTCCCCATCTACACAAAAATGAAAAGAGAGAATGATGCAGTGGCTATCCAGACAGAATAGGAATTTCAGATGACATTTGCAACGGAACATGGGCTATATTTAATTTTAAAAAATGCTCCTTACTGTGATAGACCAATGTGAATAGTGGTCTAGTCAAAGAAAAAATTAACATTATTGAAAAGAATGCTCTTGATAGGTGGATATTGCAGACTGTGGAGCAGGACCTTTACTTGAATTGGCTTTGTCTGTTTAAAATGCAATAGTATTCCAAATGATGTTGTGGCACCCTTTCCACAATAAGCCATCACTTCAAAAGCCTTTGATTAATCTGAGCACAATCAAGGGCATGTGAGATAGCTGCCATTTAGCTGAGCCAAAACAATCCATGCCAACTGCAATAAACCCATCAAGCTGTCACCAAGTCAAGCTGTGAGAAAGACTATGATGATTACTCTCAGTAGTTTCCTTCAGTGGTTTCATAATTTCAATTTTTTTGTGACTTTTCAAGATTTCCAATAGTTAGAGTAGGAATACTTCACTAGAGAAATATTTTCCCCAGGGGTTACTATCAACAACTTAGTGTATTGGGTTTTCTTTTCCCCATCATTGATTCAAGCATAGAAACTCATCAGGCAAGAAATATTGTGATTACATTCATCTATAAATTATTTAAAAGGCTATAGCCAATCAAAATGGAGCTCTAAATGACTTGATGCTTTGATGCCTTCTTACTAAAAAGACAAATATCGAGTGGATAGGAAAGTTTTGAATCTACTTCTCAAAAGGGACATATTTAACCTTGATATTTTGTTATTTTGGTGGATATGCAATGAATCATTCTGAATTATTCAAAATATTTCAGGAACAGCCTTCCTTAAAGTTGTAGGGATATTAAAGAAAGAAAAAATAACAGGGGATAACCATATGAAGAATGAGGTCAGAAAAAAAGGTAATAAAGAGAAATGGCAAAAGAAATCCAAAATAACTGGACATATGATCTGGTATAATTGTTGCAATAAAACACTAAATTCTCTTTCCCTTTTTTACCATACATCACTCAGAGATCTTTACCAACTCTCTCTTCTATTCTAATCTCCGATCATCAGAGATTAGATCTGATCTCTTCCTTATTCTAGCAAGTCCCTCTATGTGTAACCTTGATTCTTTCCCCTTCTATTTTCTCTAGTATATTGCTTCTATCATTCTGTTTTTAATTCCTTCAAAATACCAATCTAATGGTTCATTCCCTGCTGTCTAGAAATACACCCAAGTCATTCTCATTTCTCAAAAAACTTTGCTTAATCTGACCTCCCTTGGTAGCTACCCTCAACTATTTCTCCTCTACTTCTGGGTCAAACTCCTTGAGGAAACTCTTTAATCTAGGTGATTCTACTTTCTCCCCTATCATTGGCTTTTCTGTTAAGGAAGGCTAATTTCATTGAAAAACACTTTGGGGTACTCATTCTCTTTCAGCCCACCCTTGTTTCAAGTGATCCTTTTCTAGCCAATTGTAGTGATCACTGATATAACAGATGAATGGTTGAAAACTTTGTGGCAAAGCCAAATTCTGATTCTAAGTCAGTCTACTAGGTCTGACAATGGACCTAGATTTTAATAATGAACAGACTATGGGGGCAAACAGACTCTTTTGCTATTTAAAGTGCATTAATTGTGAAAAGGATAAACCCAAGAAAATACATAGATATACTCAATTTATAAATGGAATAGATCCTAACAATTTCATATCTTCTAGATTTACTGATAATAAGAATGTCAGTATTGATATTGTTCCTTTTAGCAGGACATAAACTTGCTCCTCACCAAAGATCTAACATTCTTAATTTCAGCAGATGCTTCACACATTTCTGCAATGAATGCTTTCATTAAAGAGAACATTGCAAGCCAAATACACAAAGCAAATACATAGAAGAGGTTTTGAACCTAGAGCTTTTGCTCCAATTTCAGCCTACTTCCATCATAAGGTCTTACTACATAGCCATCCTTCCTCTTTTTCAGTCATAATAGGTTACCTACAGAGAACCTAAATATTGTTCTTATACCGACATCACTTTAAAAGGCTTTTAAGTACATTGGTTAAATACTCCATGAAGGATTTATTGGTGTATATTGATAAAAGTACACAGGATAAGAAGGCATGAATGAATTAAAATCTGTACTATTGAAGGGAGTGCCCAAAGTGATGAAATGCATTGACGTAATCCTCATTTCATAGGTTTTTCTCATGTACCCAAAAGTCAAGATATGTGATAGGATTTTCCTGTTTCTATGGCTTACTGACTTTATTCAGGTATCCCATTCAATATATTAATAAATCAACATTTCCATCATAATACCTGCATGAAAAATCTTCACTATATGCTTTGATACCATTTATAATTTAAAGTTTAAATATATTCAATCAGAAAAGCAAGAACTGTTATTCAATTTCTATCACAAAGTTTGGTAATTTTAAAGTACCAATAAAAAAGTAATAAACTTGCCATTAAAGCATTTAGCTTGGCAAGTAATTTATCTCTTTCCTTTATCTGCTTAGGGTTTTTATTTCACTGTGTGAGCAAATTTCCACAGACAAGTAATTTTTGGAGAACAGCCAAAATTAAGGAAACAAAAAAAAGAAGAAGAAAAAACACAGATCTCCTGATTCCAAAGATCTTAAAAAAAATAGAAAGGGCATTTATGGTCTCAAAAATAACATCTCTACTGATTTTATAACCTCATTAATTCATCCAAGTAAACTATTTTTTAAACTGTAATGATATAGTACCTTTAAATACAAGACATAAAATCTGTAAAATTGAAGTATTTAGTCCTTCACATCTAAGGATGTGTACTTATGTGAATGTCTATGAAAGTGGTAGAAAAGGCTCATAAAGGATCTGTGTTTAAAAGCTTTTATTAAGTAGTTGTATGCAGAGCACTGTGCTAGGTCTTGTTAGAAGTCCATGTTTAGATAACACACTAATATTTTTCCTAGGCTGTACATATATTATTATACAATACATATTTCTATGTTCATCATGTGAGAGAAGACACATATTGCATACACTTGAGAAAATTCATGAGGAAATAAAGTAAAAAATGGTAGATTTCAATATTTCAATTTATATTAGGACTCTATCTGTTCCTTTTGTGGTAGTGAAGAACCTTTTTTTTTTTTTTGTCACAAGACCCTTGGAGTTGCCCTGGGTCTTTGCATTGTGGATTATTGTTAAGTCATTATCATCATACATTATTTTTTGTTACTGTGGACAATGTTCTCTTGTTTTGCTTACTTCACTTGGCATCACTTCATAGAAATCTTCCCAGCTTGTGTGTGTGTGTGTGTGTGTGTGTGTGTGTGTGTGTGTGTGTGTGAGATAGTCTTGTTGGTCATTTCTTATGACACTATAGTATTCATTTATAAGCGTGTACCACATCTTATTCAGACATCCTCCAATTGATGGATCCCTTCACTTTCCAGTTCTTTGCCACCACAAAAAGTTGCTATGAATATTTTTGTACTGTTAGGGTCTTTTGCTCCTTTAAAAATCTCTTTGGGGTGTAGACCTAGCAGTGGTACTTCTGGGTCAAAGGTTCTGCCCAGTTTTATGGCCCTTTGGGTAAGCTTTCCAGAATGACTGGTGAAGCATGCAGCTCTATCAGGAGCATATTTAGTGCCCCAGTTTTTCCACATTCTCTTCAACATTCATCATTTTCTGTTTTCGTCATATTATCCAGTCTGATGGGTATAAGGTGGTACCTCAGAGTTGCTTTAATTTACATTTCTCTAAATTATCCATTCTTCTTAAAACTTATAGCCTTAAGGGTAGACAAGATAAACATGCTGACAAGATAATCAACCAGCAAGCTAGCAAGCCAGCAAAGCAGGAGCATTTATTCTGTCCTTTGTCTGTGCCAGTCATTGCTGAGTGTGAGAGCTACAAAGAACAAGCAAAACAAAACAGCTCCTGCCTTCAAGGAGTTTATATTCTAATGGAGAAGACAATGTGTATAGACATAAAGAAGACAAATATAAAATGGATATCAGGGAACCTTAGAGGGGAGCACTAAGAGTTGGTAGGACCTGAAAAGACCTTCTAGAGATGACTGAGATAAATATTGAGGGAAGTCAGGGATTCTAAAAGGCAGAGAGATGTGCTGGGATAGCATCTCAGGTAGTAGGGGACAGTCAGTACATAGGCACAGAGACAAGAAATATGTCACATTAGGAACAATAAGTAGGCAATTGTAGCTGCTCCACAGAGTATGTAGAGATGAGTAATGTGTAAGAATACTGAAAAAGACAACAAGAATCAAGGTTGTAAATGCTGAAAAGATCACTACATGTTAATATTACATAATAGCCATTGTGGTTCAATATGGGTGTATATGGGGGGCAATAAACATGTATTATGCACTTAATATATGCCAGGTGCTTTGCTAAATGCTTTAGAGATTTTCTCATTTGAGATTCACAACACTATAATAGATGCTATTATGATTCTCATTTTACAGGGGCAAAAAAGGAAGCAGATTTAGTGATTTGCTGAGGGTCCCACAGCTAAGTGTCTGAGGTCAGACTGGAACTTGGGTCTCCCTGACTCCAAGCCCAAAAATCTGTCCCCTGTGCCATATAGCTACCTGTCTCTGTTCAGTGAAGTGGGTCCATCTTTGACTTAGAAACAGCTCTGTTTAAGTGCTTTCTTCTGTCCTTTACTGGTCCTGTGATTACAAGCAAATCATTAAACTTCTTAGTGTTTCTAAATTCTAAGTTCTAAGTAATTCTCAGTTATTTTATTTAGAGTTGTTGCTCTGTACAAGAAACTCTGCAAGATCCCTAGATCATTTAAGTTACAGTTTAGGGACACTTTCCCTTTCCTTCTCTCTCCACACACTAAGTGCTTTATAAAGTTGTATTATAAAGGGAAAAAGCTATATGAGGGATTATGGTAGACTGTATGTTCCATTTTTTTTATCACCAGCCCCAGAAAGCAGTTCTTACAGAGATTAGGACTATTTGCATTCATGACTGCTCTCCTTTTGCGCTGCCCAACAAAATAAACCACTTCAGATCTGATTCTTACCCATCATAGCAGCCGTTCTCTACAGGAAAGTCAATATGTTTAAAAATGTATGATTGTACAACCACATAATTCTTCTTTTGATTATCCTTCTTATACTCATTCTATTTGAGTGGTTTAAGTGTCCTAGAACCACTCAATCTGTCCAGTATCATAATGTTGGAACACCTAGTAGACTAGTTGGGCTTAAGAATTTTACTTTGCCACAAATGTTATAATCAATAATCTGCCATACCAGTGATGGCTACAGTTGCCTAGCAAGGGTTTATTCACACAGGGAGCCAGTGGGATACAGTAGATGGAAGATCTGCAGTCTGAGGGTCACAGCCTCAATTTCCTCATTTATAAAATGAGAAAACTGAATTAGATGATTCCTAAATATTTCTTTCCGATGTTAAATTCTATGAATATTTTTCTGTCTACCCTGACCTATCTTTGCTTTCCCAAGATTAAGGCTTCTTATCTCACCTAGAATAGAAGTAGAGCGGCTATTTTTAATATTACTAATCAGTCTCACTTGTGATCTACCCAGGAGCTTTGCCCTCTGAGGTTTTCTGGCATGAGTTGGTCCACCCTTCCTTAGGTAACCTGGTCCCTCTAAACCTCCTTCTAAAGGATTCATCATGTAAATGCCAGACTTTGTGTGGACAACGAATCAATTTAGCTTGCTACCACTCATAACTCCCAATATCATGAAACCCGCCAGTCTTAGCTTCCCTGGGAAAGGGGGTTGCAGGTTTGCTCTATCACATCTTGCTTCTGGGTATTTTCCACATGGTCTGGAGGCTGGAATTATTTCAAGGACAACAAGGTAGGATTTTGTATATAGTGCTGTGATGGCATAGTTCACTTCCTGAACTAATGTCTACTGAAACAAAATGTTGTTTTTTTTTTAATTTGGAGATGAACTGAGGAAAGATGCCAGAGCAATGATTAAGCAAATGCTATAAAAGAGACTGAACAGATGCAGGGTCCCTGCCTGCAACCTGTAGAGAAGAAGAACATGTAAGAAAAACGCTTTAATGAGCGATGATTTTGCTGTTTAGATAATCCCTCCCCTAATAGATATTACAGCCCTCCTCTCTCTTGAAATGTTGCAATCAAGGGCTTGTTTGGCTAAAAAGTCCATCATGCAATGCAAGTCAAATGGACAGTGAGTGTCTCCAAGTATCATTAGGCTAATTCTAAGGTCACAGACAAGTTGAACATTCTTAAGTCTACGCCCAAAGACTGCTTAGGTCTTGCCAGTGTCTTCATTTTGTTGGCATAGGCTTTGAAGACTTAGCATCATTGCATTCTAGATCTAGACTAGAGATAGAAGGGATATCAGAGGTCATCTACTCTAACTCTTTCATTTTTCAATAAGGAAACTGAGGGCAAAGGGAAGTTAAAAAGGGTAATTTGCACAGGAGATTGGAGAGGGTTCTTTCTCATATTGAATATTATTTTTTTTGTCTTTTACACTCATTTGAAGTGATTTATCATTTGAAAAATATCGAAGAAATTATAAAAATCTACATAACGGAAAGATCAAAGTTTGTCAATGATACAAAATAGAGAAACAAAAAACATGATCCATTGGAGTACATATGCTGACACTGGCATTCAAGCTCTAGCTAAACAAATAAAAACAAGTCCTAAAATACCTTGTTCCCTATCTGTAGCACATAAGAAAAGAATATTGTTTCTGTAGAACAACACCCCAAGGTCCCTATTAGAACATGAAAATATTTACAGCGGTAGCACTTTTGCTATGGGATTGCCATGTTTTCTTTGCAAATAGTTAACTTATGCTTTTGTAAGCAATGGTTCAGAGTATAAAGCCAACAGGATGATCAAAGGTGGGGTTGAGGGGTGAATAAATTCTGCCACAAACTGCTGGATTTAGACCATTTCCAGGCAAAAATGTTTCTCACCACTAATCACTATTTACAAGGAAATACGAGGGTTAGATTTGTTCTTCCTCAACAATCAAACTATGTTATGAAGTAAAATAGCTGGATTGCAGGGATCCTGACTGATATTAATTTAATAGCAATATCATCATCTTTAAATGAAACAATGTTTCCTCGTTAGAACAAAAACAAAAATAAAACGACCAACGAAAACATCAATATGTCCAAATGAAGCAATATTGTAGTAGATCTGAATAATGCAATACATGTTAAAGAGTAACCTTTTGATCCAAAAAGATTTCATACTGATTCTAATGTAAACAAATAGAATTCTAATTTTTTTAGCACAAGAGGACAAATATATTAGCTTGAGTTAATGAAAGGAAATATACAAACACGTATATTTGAGTCACTGGCCAAATATCATGACTCTGTATATGTGTATGCATATGCAAACATCTGTGTGTATATATATATATATGCACATATATATATACAAGATAAACATGCAGATCTATACGTGTGTATATTACACGCAGAATTATGTATATATCTGCTCGTGGATGTACATAAATGTACATATGCATATACATATACACGAACATGTATGTATTGTGTGTGCATGTGTATAGGTATATCTGTGATGCTTGACCAATGACCCAAATTTGCTTCCTGATAAAAGTTCTGGGGAATAGAAGGCAGACAGCACCAGTGAGGAGAAACTCATTATGCCCCTGTTAGGCTCTGGCACATACAGCAAAGGCTTTCACTCTGGAAATCAAAGCCTACTTTACAGAGGATCCCTCACCTGCAAGGTCTGCTGGAGGCAATTCTATTTTAACCCATTGTTACATTTTCAGCACTAATATTTCTATCTCAAAAATCAACAATTGGTACCAATCAGTGCTCGATTTATTACTTTATTTATTTTCTCGACTTAAGAAAGTATAAATAATGCAGCTGAAATGTAAACATATGTGCATATTTTTTTCTTCCTGGAGAGGCTGATTGATAAACGTTTCCCAGCACACTTGTCTATGCTCTATAAACATTATTTGAGCTCAGCAAGAGTGCGGGAGCAGGCTTGATTCAATTCAATAAACATTTATTAAGTGTCTACTCTGTGCTGGAAATTGCTAACTGTTAGGACAGGATAATGAATAAGGAAAAGGGACAGTCTCTGGCCCCAAGGAATTTACAATCTAATGAGGGTAGCTAATACAAAAAAAGAAAGGTGGGATGAGGCTGGAGCTGAGTTGGATTAACCAGGATGCTCCCTGCTTCTGAGTGAGTCATGTTGTTTCTATCCATGAAGCCAAGCAAAGAAATTGTGGGAAAACTGAGATGCTAGAAAGATTATGAGCACCCTATAAAGGCAGGGTTTGGGAGGAATTTAGGGTCCCTCCTTCTAACCCTCCAATTGGAAGGGAAGGCAATTGAGGGGTTGCTGAAGAAATATAGAAAATCAAACCTGAGTCATTCTCAGGGAATAAAATCATCATGGGACTGAAGGCCTGGTAATGACAATAATAACGATAATGAACAAACTAGCATTTAATGGACACTTTAAGGTTTGCAAAGTACTTTATGTCCAGTGTCTCACAATACTGCTGCCTCACTTGCTGGGCAACAGAAACAAACAAAAAAGAGGTCCTTGTCCCACCATCTTCATTGGGCACAGCAAGTAGGACAAGTATGCTCCACTTGGACAAAAGTTAAAGGAAAACTTTATTTTATAAAATTGAAGAATTGATAAACCCCTTCTACCACTCCTAAACAAGTACATCTCATAATCTTGCCTATACTCTGGACCACAGGGGAATAATCTGGGTCAAAATCAGTATCTTCCTTTACAAATAGAATTACAGTATGTCAAGTCTCCAGGTATTGACATGAACAAGAACCAAACACATGTGAGAAACAAACTATTCTGTAGTTTATGAGATTAAAATGATCACATACAGAGAAAAACTATTTTATTTTTTAAAATTCAGAACTTAAAAAAAAGATCAATTACCTAAATTTATTAGTTTTTTTCACTTTCATTCTGATACTAAGAAAGCTGAAACATCTTTGCTTCAATTTTCCATAGCAACTTGAGTATCCTGGAGAAAACAAGGTGTAGGGTATTTAAGGTACATTTGAAACATGTTAGAAAAAGTCCTAAATGGAAATTTGTTATTAAATATAGAGGATGGTAGGCAGTTTTAGGTAAATTTTAAGTTAGATTGGGATTCTTTATTTGGTTTTCAGTAGCCTAACAATTTTTAACAATTAAAAATGGGTATTTAAATATAATGAAGTATTTCTTACACACTCCACTAAAGCTTTGCTCTGATGCCTAATTGAAGTAGTGAAGTAATCTTGGGTTGTTTAAATCTAAACCAGCAAGGCCCAAGACCTGGCAAGCCCATAACTCTGAAATTTATTATCATTTAAACCCTCATTGAAATTTCCATTTCTCTAAAATGGGGATGACTATTGCAAATATCAATAATACGGAAATAGGTCTTGATCAATGAAACACATAAAACCCAGTGGAATTTCACATCAAATAGAGGAGGGGATTGGGGAAATGATGGGAAAAGAACATAAATCTTGTAACAATGGAAAAATATTCCAAATTAATTAATTAAATAAAATTTTCCAAAAAACTGAAATAAAATGGGGATGATGATAATCATAATTCCTTTTATGGTTGTAGAGTATATTGCTGACAAATCACAGAAAAACACTCAGAATGTTCTATGGAAACAGAATGGGATATCAGGGAACTTGAGTGAAATTACTGGTAGATGTAGGAATCCTTGAGATTAATATTTGATTAAAAATTAGAGTATTTATGTTTCCTATTGGTATTTCTTATACTCTTTGAGTGGCACAGATTGCCTAAACTCCTATAAAATAAAAAAAAATTGAAATCCTTACTTTATGTCTTAGTATTGTCTTTTTTTGTTTTTGTTTTTTTTCCTTTTTAAACATTACTTTATTTGGTCATTTTCAAACATTATTCCTAGGGGAAAAAAGATCATTTTCTTTTCCTCCCCCCCTTCCACCACCCCTCCATTAGCTGATGCATGATTCCATTGGGTATCACATGTATCCTTGATTCAAACCCATTTCCATGTTGTTGGTATTTGCATTAGGGGGTTCATTTAGAGTGTTCATCTCCTCAATCATATCCCCTCAACCCCTATAGTCATGCAATTGCTTTTCCTTGGTGTTTTTGCTCCCATAGTTTGTCTTCTGTTTGTGGACAGTATTTTTTCTCCATGATCCCAGCAGATTGTTCAGGGACATTGTATTGACACTAATAGAGAAGTTCATTACATTTGGTTGAACCACAGTATATCAGTCTCTGTGTACAATGTTTTCCTGGTTCTGCTCCTTTCACTCTGCATCACTTCCTGGAGGTTGTTCCAGTCTCCATGGATTCCTCTACTTTATTATCCCTTTGAGCACAATAGTATTCCATCACCAACATATACCACAATTTGTTCAGCCATTCTCCAATTGAAGGGCATCCCCTCATTTTCCAATTTTTGGCCACCACAAAGAGCACAGCTATGAATATTCTTGTATGAGTCTTTTTTCTTATTATCTCTTTGGGGTACAAACCCAGGAGTGCTATGGCTAGATCAAAGGGCAGACAGTCTTTTATCACCCTTTGGGCATAGTTCCAAATTGCCCTCCAGAATGGTTGGATCAATTCGCAACTCCACCAGCAATGAATTAATGTCCCCACTTTGCCACATCCACTCCAACATTCATTACTTTCCTTTGCTGTCATGTTAGCCAATCTGTTAGGTATGAGGTGATACCTCAGAGTTGTTTTGATTTGCATCTCTCTGATTATCAGAGATTTAGAACACTCTTTCATGTGCTTATTAATAGTTTTGTTTGCTTTGGCTGAAAACTGCCTGTTCATGTCCCTTGCCCATTTATCAATTGGAGAATGGCTTGATTTTTTGTACAATTGATTTAGCTCTTCATAAATTTGAGAAATTAGACCTTAGTCAGAGGTTTTTGCTATGAAGATTGTTTCCCAATTTGTTGCTTCCCTTCTAATTTTGGTTACATTGCTTTTGTTTGTACAAAAACTTTTTAATTTGATGTAATCAAAATGATTTATTTTATATTTTGTGACTCTTTCTATGTCTTACTTGGTTTTAAAGTCTTTCCCTTCCTAAAGGTCTGATATATATATTATTCTGTGTTCACCTAATTTACTTATAGTTTCCTTCTTTATATTCAGGTCATTACCTTTCTGAGTTTATCTTGGTTTAGGTTGTGAGGTGTTGACCTAGACCTAATCTCTCCCACACTGTCTTCCAGTTTTCCCAGCAGTTTTTCTCAAATAGTGGATTTTTTGTCCCAAAAGCTGGGGTCTTTGGGTTTGTCATAGACTGTCTTGCTGAGGTCATTTACTCCAAGTCTATTCCACTGATTCTCCTTTCTGTCTCTTATCCAGTACCAAATTGTTTTGATGACCACTGTTTTTATAGTATAGTTTGAGATCTGTGACTGCAAGGACACCTTCCTTTGTATTTTTTTTTCATTATTTCCCTGGATATCCTTGACCCTTTGTTCTTCCAAATGAACTTTGTTATGGTTTTTTTTCTAATTTAGTAAAACAAATTTTTGGAACTTCAATGGGTATGGCACTAAAAAGATAGATTAGTTTGGGTAGGATGTTCATTTTATTATATTGGCTCTTCCTACCCATGAGCAGTTAATATTTTTCCAATTGCTCAAGATTAGTTTTAATTGTGGGGAAAGTGTTTTATAGTTGTGTTCATATAGTTCCTGTGTTTGTCTCAGGAGATAGATTCCTAAGTTTTTTATTTTGTCTAAGGTGATTTCGAATAGTATTTCTCTTTCTAATTCTTGCTGCTGAGATGTGTTGAAAATATATAGGAATGCTGATGACTTAATGTGGGTTTATTTTGTATCCTGCAACTTTGCTAAAATTGTTGATTATTTCGATTAGCTTTTTGGTCGAATCTCTAGGATTCTTTAAGTAGACCATCATATCATCCACAAAGAGTGATAACTTGGTCTCCTCATTGCCTATTTTAATGTCTTCAATTTCTTTTTCTTTTCTAATTGCTCCTGCAAGTGTTTCTAGTACAATGTCAAATAATAGAGGTGATAATGGGCATCCTTTTTTCACTCCTGATCTTATTGGGAATGCATCTAGTTAATCCCAGTTGCAAATGATATTTGCTGATGGTTTTAGATATATACTGTTTATTATTTTTAGGAATGACCCTTCTATTCCTATACTTTCTAGTGTTTTTAATAGGAATGGGTGTTGTATTTTATCAAAGGCTTTTTCTGTGTCTATTGAAATTATCATGTGATTTTTGTCGGTTTGTTTGTTGATATGGTCAATTATGTGGATGGTTTTCCTAATATTGAACCAGCCCTGAATTCCTGGTATAAAACCTATTTGATCATAGTTAATGACCCTCCTGATCACTTGCTGGAGTCTTTTTGCTAGTATCCTATTTAGGATTTTTGCATCTATATTCATTAGGGAGATTGGTCTATAGTTTTCTTTCTCTGTTTTTGACCTGTCTTGCTTTGGAATCAGTACAAGGTTTCTGTCATAAAAGGAATTTGGTAGAACTCCCTCTTTGCTTGTTATGTCAAATAGTTTTTATCATATTGGGATTAGCTGTTTTTCGAATGTTTGGTAGAATTCACTGGTGAATCCATCAGGCCCTGGTGATTTTTTCTTAGGGAACTCTTTGATGGCCTGTTGGATTTATTTTTCTGATATGGGATTATTTAAGAATTTTATTTCTTCTTCTGTTAGTCTAGGTAATTTATATTTTTGTAAATATTCATCCATATCACCTAGATTGTTATATTTATTGCCGCATAATTGGGCAAAGTAGTTTTTAATGATTGCCTTAATTTCCTCTTCATTGGAGGTGAGTTCCCCCTTTTCATCTTTGTTGCTATTAATTTGCTTTACTTCTTTCCTTTTTTAAATTATATTGCCCAGTAATTTGTCTATTTTGTTTGTTTTCTCAAAGTACCAGCTTCTAGTCTTATTTATTAGTTCAATAGTTCTATCACTTTCAATTTTATTAATTTCTCCCTTAGTTTTTAGGATCTCTAGTTTGGTTTTCTTCTGGGGGAGGTATAATTTGTTCACTTTCAAGTTTTTTTTAATTTGCATTTCTAATTCATTGATCTCAGCCCTCCCTAATTTGTTAATATATGCACTCAGGGATATGAATTTTCCTCTGAGTATTGCTTTGGCTGCATCCCATAAGGTTTGAAAGGATGTCTCACCATTGTCATTTTCCTCGATGGAATTATTGTTTCTATGATTTGTTCTCTAACTAACCAATTTTGGAGTATCATATTATTTAATTTCCAATTAAATTTTGATTTGGCTCTCCATGTACACTTACTGATCATTATTTTTATTGCCTTATGATCTGTAAAGGCTGCATTTATTATTTCTGCTTTTCCGCATTTGTATGCCATGTTTCTGTGACCTAGTGTGTGGTCAATCTTTGTGAATGTGCCATGTGGTGCTGAGAAGAAGGTGCATTCCTTTTTGTTCCTATTTATTTTTCTCCATATGTCTATTAATTCTAATTTTTCTAAGATTTCATTCACTTCTTTTACCTCTTTCTTATTTATTTTTTTATTTGATTTATCTAAATTTGATAGTGGTTGGTTCAGATCTCCCACTAATATGGTTTTACTGTCTATTTCCTCCTTCAATTCTCCTAGTTTCTCCATTAGAAATTTGGGTGCTATGCCATTTGGTGCATACATGTTGATTAGTGATATTTCCTTATTGTCTATAGTCCCTTTTAACAAAATATATTTACCTTCCCTATCCCTTTTAATCAGGTCTACTTTTGCTTTGGATTCATCAGATATCATGATTGCAACTCCTACCTTCTTTCTATCAGTTGAGGCCCAAAAGGTCTTACTCCATCCTTTAATTCTGACCTTGTGAGTATCT
This sequence comes from Monodelphis domestica, assembly GCF_027887165.1. Taxonomy (NCBI): domain Eukaryota; kingdom Metazoa; phylum Chordata; class Mammalia; order Didelphimorphia; family Didelphidae; genus Monodelphis; species Monodelphis domestica. The sequence goes on along the minus strand of NC_077232.1, from coordinate 228,879,304 downwards.
ACCTGCCTCATGTGTGTTTCTTGAAGACAACATATGGTAGGGTTTTGGATGCTAATCCATTCTGCTATTTGTCTATGTATTATGGGTGAGTTCATCCTATTCACGTTCAAAGTTATGATTGTCACTTGTCATTGTCACTTGGATTCCCTGGCATTTTGATATCCTCTCCTAATTCTGACCTTTCTTCTTTAGCTATAACCTTTTAAGTCGGTTATTTACTTTAAATCAGTCCCCCTAGTCCCCTCCCTTGATATGTTTCCCTTTCTAGCCCCTCCCCCCTCTCCTTCCTTACCTTTTTGTGTTCCCTCCTCCCTTCCCCTCCTTGGTTTTCCCTTCTCTCTTACCCTGTTCAATAAGATAAAATTCAAGATCCCAATGGATCTAGATGCTCTTCCCTTTCAGAGTTGATTTCACTGAGAGTAAGGTTTAAGTAAAAACTCTCTTCCTCTCCTTCTTATAGGAGGATTCTTCCCCTCCCCTTCCCATGTGTATCTTTGTGTGAGAAAGATGATTCTATTTAGTTTTTTTTTTCTATTTCTTGGAGTATATCTTAGTACCGTCAATGATTCCCCCCTCCCTTTTTCTTTCTATGCCCCCCTTTTTCCATATTGTCTTGATTCCCCAAACTTTCCCTATGCATGATTCTTCTTACTACTCTAATGATACACACAATTTTTGAGAGTTACACATTATGGGAGACTGACAGCAGCCTCCACGAGAAAGGAAAGATAGAAGATTATCCCTTGGGGGAAAGGAACTAAAGCCAGGGGGGGGGGTGGTAAGAAATGAGTCAGAGAGAAAATTGTGTGGGAATCGAATGGCACAGATCTAGCTCAGCCCCTCACTTCACAAGGACATGAGACAGTGAGGTGACTTTAAAGCAACACTATGGGAATCAGGAATGAGTTCAGAGATCAGTGGAGGGAAAAGCCATGAGTCCCTTAAAGCCTGTTCTTTAAGTACAGACCACTCCGGCTCATGGATAGGAGATAGAGAAGGAAAGGTGTTTTACAGAGATAAAGGAAACTTCCTAAGAAAAGCTGAGCATGGCCAGAGGCCAAGCTCCAGGAGAGAGGGAGATATAGGTGAAAGATGATAGGGGTGAGGGTAAGGTTAAAGGTAAAAAGAGAAGAGAGGTGAGCTGGCTGTGTGCTGCTCATCTTTATTGGTATTCATATGCAAAGATACATAATACATATTGATGAAGACACAGTGGATTGTCATTGGTTTAGATGTAAATTGCGACAAGGTAGGGGGTGTGGCTCTTCTCAGCCTGGCGAGAACAAAGAAACCTGAGTTCCTGCCTAAATCTTTAGGAATTTTGGCATCAAAAGTTGGTGCCTTTCTTGCCATGTGCAGGACTGAGTATGCGCTCTCCTAAGACAATCCTTACAGATTAATTATTTCCCTTGGGCCTACACAGGTGTGGACTGTTACACATATTACATTTTCCCCACATATTAATATATGTATATATATATATGTGTATATATATATATATATATATATATATATATATATATAATTTGATATAAATGTAGTCCTTGTAGAAGACAGTTTGAATAAAATAAAAAGATAACATTTTTCTCCTTTTCCCTTTCTTTCATATTTACCTTTTCATGTTTCTCTTGCTCTTTGTGTTTGGATGTCAAACTTTCCACAGAGCTCTGGTCTTTTCTTTACAAACACTTGGAAATCTTGTATTTTGTTGAGTGCCCATACTTTCCCATGGAAGTATATAGTCAGTTTTAATGGATAGCTGATTCTTGGTTGAAGACCCAGCTCTCTTGCTTTACTGAATATCATGTTCCATGCCTTACGGTCATTCAGAGTGGAAATTGCTAGGTCCTGCGTGACCCTGATTGGAGTTCCTTTATATATAAATTGCCTTTTTCTGGCTTCTTATAAGATTTTTTTCTTTTGGTTGAAAGCTTTGGAATTTGGCAATTACATTCCTAGGAGTTGTCCTTTGGGGATTTAGTGTAGAGGGTGTTTTGTGAACTCTTTCAATGCATATTTTGTCCCCTTGTTCTAGAATCTCTGGGCAGTTTTCTTTGATGATAGCATGTGTTATGATATCAAGATTACTGTTTATTTCTGGCTTTTCTGGTAGACCAATGATTCTCAGACTGTCTCTCCTTCCTCTGTTTTCCAGGTTTGTCACCTTGTCAGTGAGATATTTTATGTTATCTTCTAATTCCTTAGTGTTTTGACTTTGCTTTATTAATTCTTGCTCTTTTGCAAGATCATTGTCTTCCAGTTGCCTGATTCTGATCTTTAAAGACTTGTTTTCCTTTTCAGTTTGGTCTGACCTGTTTTTTGAGGCTTTGAGCTGTTTCTGCATTTGCATATTTTGGTCCCTCAGATTGCTGAATTCCTTTTGCATTGTTTCCGATTTTTCCTGCCAGAAGGCTTCCATCTTTTTGATAATTTCCAATTTAAATTCTTCAAGGGCTTGTAGAGAATTTCCATTTCTTATGGAAGGTTTTGGAGCATTTGTTTGTGTTTCCTCTTCTATCTCCTCTGTATTTTGCATTTTTGCTCCCATAAAATATATCCAAAGCCACCCCCTTCTTCTTGCTTTTCTTGGTGTTTGGAGGCTCTTGCACCTCTGCACTGTTTGCCATCTCTATGGTTTTTCTTCCCTTTTCCATTCAGAAATTTGAGTGAGGAGGGCTGGCTCTCAGTGTATGCTTCTGATGATCCAAGGCTTTAGCCCCAGGCAAATTGTCCATTCTCCACCTTCCTGGAGAAGCCCAGGGTCTGCCCTCCCCTGCCTGCCAGCTTTTCGAGTGTTACTGCTCTCAGTTCTCTCCAGCTGCTTCTCCACTGTCTTACTTCCATGCTCTGAGCCTTGCACAGCACTGTCCGCAAGGTACCTCAGTGCCTTTGCCTGCCCTGAGGTTCCTGTCCTTTTGGGAAGCCCTGCACTCTAGGGGGGGAGGGGTCCTGGCCTGCCTGAGCTCTGAGGGCTCCTAATGGGATTAGGTTCAACTGGGTTGGTCTGGATGTGCCCCAAGGCAAAAACTTCCGTTGAGACTCTGATGGATGGACCCAGCCAGGGAGCTACAGGCTCCCCCTGTCTCTCTCAGGCTGCTTCCCTGCCATTTGTGTTGGACGCCCTGAGCCTGGCCCAGGTTGCTTTGAAGGTGCACCCTTCAGAATAGCACCTTTGCTGGCCCTGAGGTTCTCGCTGATGCTGGGGGCTCAGAGCTCTGGGTTGTGGGGGAGGGGTCCTGGGACCTTCCTTCTGCCTTCCCCTTAGACTGAGTGTTCTAGGATTCCAACTTTTAGGGAGTGTACCTTTTGATTTGAGTCCAGAAGGAGGGTTCCCTGGCTCTGTCCTCTTGTTAAATTTGAATTTCAGTCCCCTAGGAGCATTCAGGTTGTGATTGGTAAGGAAGGCTTTTCAGAGGTCTGAACTTTTGCTGCTTCTAAGCCATCATCTTGACCAAAAGTCTCCTTAGTATTAATTCTAAGACAGAAGAGTGGCCAAGACTAGGCAACTGGGGTTAAGTGACTTGCCCAAGGTTATATATCTAGCTAGCAAGTGTCTGAAATTAGATTTGAACCCAAGTCCTCACTTGAGGTCTGGTACTCTGGCTCTGGCTCTCTCTATATTTTTTCTTTTTGCAAAAATAATACTGAGTTTTATTTTTAAAAGTTTCGTTTGCCATTAATTTTTTTAAACCTGTCGTTCCAATCTGAGATCAGATTGGGTTGTCTCAGAGGTTGTTCTCTTTGGTGGTAATAGTCACTAGTTGCTTAGCTGCCTTGGCAATATCAAATGCACACTAAATGACCTACTGGGTGACCAGCTGGATGTCCCCCACAGAGCTGGACTCCCCTGGCAGTGTTTTCTTGCACTTCGACTGGAGTCTATAGGCACTGGATGTCAGAAGTCTCAGGGAACTCACCATTATCAGATTTGAGGGTTTGGGGTTAAAGCACTGTCATTTTTGTCACAGCCATGTGTATTATCTCTAAGCATGAAATATAACTGTTGTGATCATACTCCTTGGCTGCCCATAGAAGCTCCTGGATGTTTTTGGTTATCTGTTGGGTTTTTGGATGACATCTTCCGTGCTTAGAAGGGTGGAGCTCAGCACACCATGGGGTCTCCCACATCAGGGATTGCTTCTTACCTTGGCCAAATGATGCTTTGTTGTCTTGCTTTTCTGTTTGATCCTGTGTCATTTAGCTAAGAATATATATTTTTTCTATGTATATTTCCTATATATTTCCTGACATGTGCGGATAAATCTTTATGTCTCTTAAAAAAACTGAGAGTAGAACACACATTGCCAAAAGACTGAAGTACACAGTCAATGGATGATTATCTTTTTATCTATTGAAGAGTTTCATCCTTCCCTGTTATTCTAAAGCATACAGCTTCCTCAAAGGGTCATTAAGAAAATCAAATGCGTTAATTAATATAAAGTGTTGTGCAAACCTTTAGGCTACCTATAAATATCAAGTAATAGTATTAATAATCAATTGTGGAAATAAAATATATTCATATGAAGAGATAAATAATCATGCAAGTCAGAACAGAATAATATCAAATTAATGGAATGGATAATAAGTGATTTCAGAACCAGCTGGAGGAAGAGTTCACTGTTAAGGAAATATGAAAAAATCAGGCTTTATACTGTAAGAATAGTTTGAATTTAAGAGGAAGAGATAAGAAAACAAAGATTTCATCCGTATGTTTGCAGAAGTGTCATTAATAATAGCTGGGAAGACAGATTTTTGAATTTTTCATTTATTTTTTTCTTTTATTCTTTTACAGAGCATAAACTACTTCTATAAGTAGATAGATGCAAAAAGGCAGAGAAACTTCAAATTCATAAAGTACCTGCAAATGGAAGAGGAATTAGAAATGAAGGTAACTTATTTCTAAAATCATCCTGTAAATAATTCATTCATTTGTTCATTCAATTAACATTTGTTAAGCTCCAACTCTAAGCTAGGCATTGTGCTAAACTATTTGGAAATACAAAGAAAGGCAAAAGACAGTGTCTTCCATCAAGAAGTTCACAGTCTGATGAGGAAAGACAACAGACAAAAATTGGGTTAGAAGTGAGGAAGGCAGGGTAGCAGGCAAGGGAAAGAATATAATTCATCCAGATGAAAAATGAGGTAGCTGCACCTCTTTCAATGAGGGTATCTCAAAGGAACTCTTTGATGTATATCCACTCTTCTCTAGGAAGGGGTCTCACCATGAAGTTCTTTTTTCCTTTTTTTTTAAACAAAAAATACAATTTGTCACATGGGCTGGCTCTTAGGGAGTAGGGAAGGAACATGGAATACCATGATGTGAAAAACAAAAAACAGCAACAAAAATCTTTTGAAACAGGTCAAGAATCTCAAGGGTAATAATGAATGCATGGAAAGGAGGAATGAAATGGCTTTTGGACACATGGAAAGCTTACTTCCACTTCTATTGGATCCGGTTTTTGACTATGACTTGAGACTTCTGGCACTGAGAGATGAGACCTTTTCCATGCTCTGGCCACCTATGCCACCCTTTTTCCTTGATCTGATCCTTCCTTTGCTCTCAAGATACTCATATTCTAATGGGGAAGACTACAGATTTTCTATCAATACATTAACATTCTAATGAGAGACAACAGATTTGGGCTGCAGGTAAGATGAAGAGGTTTTGTGGTCTTTGTGCAGTATGGAGATAAAACTGATATTAATATCACATTTAATTTTATTTCAACCAATAAAATTGTAGCAGCATATGATGTTGAACCATTTGATGGTACCAAAGTCTTTGGTGACAGAAATTGTCTTTGCAGGGTCTTCAATAGATGTAGTGGTAAAACTTGGAGGAGCTACCTAGAGATCACCTCTCCTTCAAATATCAAAGACTTAACTTGTAAATCAAAAGTTCTCATTCTTTACCTTTTATGCTTTGGGGAGGGGAATATCCATAATCCACTTGGGTAGAAAGATGAAAAGAAACATCAATCTATTATCTTTCATATTTCCCCTAAGTTTCAAGCATATTGGTAGCTTTGCAGATTAATGAGTAGATTGAGCTCCCACAGTAACCAGTTGATATTCTTTTTAAAAAGTAAAGAGTTTATTTGTATTTGCATGGATAAAAAGGCTTTACAACTAAATATGTCCATTTCCCCAGCATTTAGTCAATTTAAATATGTCTTTGTGTAGTGTAGAAACAAATGACCTGATCATAGCATCATTTATTTAAAGTTTGAAGGAAGCTCTAAGGCCATCTAGTCAAAACACCTCATTTTATAGGGGTTTCAACTGATGCCAAAGGAGAGCAAGAGGCTTACCTAAAGACATGTAGACTGTAAGTAGTAGATTCTTGATTTTTAAACTGAATTTGTGCAAAGTACTGTGTGGCATGTGAGTCATAACTACCCAGTTCATACAACTCTCAAATGTAAGGTATAGGTGAGGAGAATAAAGAGACAGTTGAATATTCTCCATTCCTACCTCAGGACATTGCCTTTGGCCATTCATAGATGAAAACTTTAAGAATTTTTCTCTTTAATGTATACATAAAGCTAGTTTATATTTACAGATGTCCTAAATAATTGGCTGATTTTAGTTAAGCAGCCAGTGTGATTCGCCTCTCCCCAAGAACACATTTGTTGATTGATTGAACCAACAATTTGTTTTGGCATTATGTGGACACAATGTAATGATCATCTTCTTCTTTCCTAAAATTTACATGTTTTGACATAATTCTATCACTCATATATGAATTACCTCCATGTCTACTTTAGATTTGACATTGGGTTAATATTATTAACTAAGTCTCACATAGACTTAGAATAATAAATTATGCAAGTTAGAAGCAAACATAATATAACATAGAATAAACTGTTTATGATCTCACTGGATTTAACACATTGATATTCTCAGAATCCAAAATAATGGCTCTTGACAAGACATATGATATTACTGGTTATTTCAAAAGTCCAGATAAGGAAATCCTTCTACAAGTGAGAATTGAGATGATTTCTACATCTTACTGTTTTAGATTATAGCTTAAAGCACTCAAAGGTTAAGTGACTTGCCTAGGATCATATAAAGTATGTATATAAGTTGGAGTAGAATCTAGCCATACTCAAATCAATATCGACTCTCTATACATGTTATCATGCAACGTAGATGAAAATGCCCTTCCTAAACCAAGAACTCAAGATGTCCACAAAAATTAAAATGCAAATATTTTAATTCTTTTTTGTTTTTGTTTTATGTAATGAAATTTTTTACTTCATTATAGTATTTTACTTTTCAAATCTCTCACCATTAGTTAAAAATCAGTTTTGTGATTTGTAAATGAACTGGGATTAAGTTAAGGGTAGAAATTGAAAGTTAAATAAACCAGTATTTTCTTTGATTGCTGGAGGAGCAATAGGGATATACTAAAAAGAGTTCAAAATGGGAGAAAGGAAACCTGTCTTCTGGTTATCAAATAATTAACAAGTATTTATTAAGTTCCTAGTATGAGAAAGAAACTCTGCCAGGTATTGGTCATACAAATACAATAAATGAAACAACCTCTACTCACAAGATTATATTCTAATGGAGAGAGACCAAGTACATATATAATTAGTTATGGAATGAACACATAGAAAACATGTACAAACTAAACTCAGAACAATTAAAGACACTGGAGTTAGAGAACAAGCTAGATATTGGGGACATTGTGAAAGGATTCAAGAAGAAAACAGAGTTGCATCCTGAAGGAAAGCAGAGACTCCTTTTGGTAAAGATAAAGAGAAACTATCTTCCAGGCTTGGAGAACAGACAACGAAGAAATGAAAATTCAATGTCATGGGATACCCAAGTGTAAGATGGGGAGTAATGTAGAGTCAGTCTGGAAAGATTGGTTGGGTTACTCTTGTGAGTATTTATGAATCAAAGAGATGAGTTTATATTTGATTCAAGGGACAATAGCAAGACCATTATTACTTTTAGTGAGTAAAGAACTGCATATATATGGTCAGATTAATACTTAAGGAAAATCACTTTAGGAAGCAAGATGGGAAATAGACTGAAGAAGGGAGAGAGTGGAGGGAGAGTGACTGATAAGTAGGTTGTTACATCAAGGTTGGCAAGATCTGAATTAAGGTGGTTGCTATGTGAGTAAAAAGAAGGGGTTATATGCAAGAACTTTGTGAAGGGAGGAAGAACAAGATTTGGAAACTTATTAGTTATGCATGCAAGGGAGAGTGAGGAGAACAGGGAATGTCAAGGTAATGAAACTGAGAATCTGGAAAATTGGTGATTCTTTGGACAGATATATGGAAGATAAGAAGGGGCATAGTTTAGGAGGAAGATAATGAGCTCACTTCTGAATATATTGTGTAGATGTCTCTGGGAAATCTAATGTGGGATATCAAATATCAATTGATATTTGGTATCATTGATATTTGATTGATATTTGATATCAGGAGAGAAGCGAGGATTAGGAATTATCTGATAATTAGACCCTTTAGAATGGGTGAGGTCACCAAAAGAGAAAGAATATAGAGAAGGAGGCTCAGGTCAGAACCTTGAAGGAATACCCACAATTAGGGGGCTTGATCAAGGAGGAGAGTGATATCCTATAGGTCTAAAAAGGAAATAGCATCCTGTAAGAGAAGAGTGCCAATTGAAATAGAGATATTGAGAAAGATGATAATTGAAAAATGAGAACAGAATTTAATATCTCAATTATTTATTCGATAGATAGATTTTAGGATGGGGTAGCTAGTGGCACACTGGATAGAGTGCCAGGGATAGAGTGCCAGGCTGGGAGTCAGGAAGATTCCTTTTCTTGAATTCAAATTTGTCCTGAGATACTTCCTAGCTGAGCTATCCTGAGGAAATCTCTTCACATAGTTTGCCCCAGTTTTCTCATGAAAATGGTAAGCTACTCCAGTATCTTTGCCAAGAAAACCCCAAAGTGGGTCGTGCTGAATCATAGACAATAGAAACAACAGAACAACAAAGACTTGAATGTGCTATTGCTTCAGTTTCTTTATCTGCAAAATGAAGCTATTCATATGCTATCTACTTGGCAGGTAGATGTGTCAGAAAATCACTTATAAACTGTCAAAATATAGATTTCTATTATTGTTCTCATCATATAATGATATTGGTGATGATGAAAAAGTTGATGATGATAGCTGACATTTGCACTGGCTTTAGGGTTTGCCCAGCACTTTGCATTTAATATCTCCCCAAATCAATAACCACAGAATAATTTTCAAGTAGAATAAAACGATGACTTGGACATTTTCATGGTCATTAATGCTCCTTCCTCCATACACTCCATTTCAACCTTAATAATACAATTTCCCTCTCTAATTTACCCCCATTATGTTATCTAAACTAATTTTTCTCCCTAAAGCCTTTAACTTACTGAGACTACCTAATATGTGTTTCTGATTGAAAGACCAGCAATACAAATGCAAAACATAGAAATCCCACCTATACAGATATATGTAAATTGAATTAGCACTAGATAATTTGTGTGAAATACAAAGTATTTAAGATAAAAATTTTTCAATTTTCTTTCCTAAACCCTATAACTATACTTATAACTCCCGAGAAAAATCAGATATTTAGAACAAGAAATGTCCTTACTGACAGATAAAGTAACTGAGGCACAAAATGAAACCAGATCTAAACCCAATACCCATTCCTATTGCCATTGTGTGTCAAAGAAGGGATTGGAGATCTTAGAAACCATTATAAATATAGAGAGGGAAGAGATTTCATAAGTAATCTAGCCCAGTTCCTTCCTTTTAGAGATGAAGGAAACTGAGGTCCAGGAAGTAAAGTTCAAGGTTAAGATATGGGATTTCAATCCAAGTCAACTGAAGTGAGATTTGAAATCAGACTCCTGACTCCAAAGTAACTGACCTTTACACTTTCCAACACTACATCCCATCTCTACCATTTTATCTACCATCTACAAAAAAAAAAGCACTGAATTATACTTTTCAGCAGGTAGGTTCCACCCACAAAACACTCTTGCACCCCTTAAACTTTCATATTAGCAAGTACCAAAAAATATCTGAGTAAAGACTTTCAACTTGTGGTTTCTGAGACATAACTTTTCTTAGAGATGGCTTCTGGGGAAGGTCACTGAGGAAAATCACATGATTCATTTTCCATTTTGTGAGAAACTGATAATATTACAACTCTGAGTGGAGTCATACAATCTGTGATCTTCATAAATTATATAAATAGAAGATAAGTCTCTAAGAATAACTTGAAATTTAGAAAGGTTGTCACATCTCATATCAGAAATGAAGACTGTCAAGAGAGAATCCACCATTTTTGGTATAGTTTTTAAACTCTCAAATATACCCTACTGTCTATGAATGTCACAGAAAGGGCATTAGGCTAGGTGGGATAGATATTGAGTCATAATAATCCATTATCATCAAAACTGTTAAAAATTTTAGCAGTCTCAATAATAAATTCTTGCTCAACAAAATAAATCTGAAGTGCTTTTCTAAAATGGGAAATGAAATTTTCTCTTTTTCTTTCTTTATTTGAAAGATGCTGCTACTGACCTATTTTTTTCTAGTAGGAATAATGGAACCTCTTTGATTTATTTTAGTATCTTTTCTGATAAAAGTATTTTTACCCCTTTTGGGGAGTAGGAGTAGTGTCTGTCTGGGAGAAGTGGGGAGGGATCAAAATTTCTGAAGTTGTGATTTCATTGGTGTATGGGAAATTCTGGGAAAGAAATTCCTTGAAGATTAGCAACTAATTTGTAATATATATTTTAGAGTTGTGTTGGGAGTATGAGATCAAGTGAATTTTCCAAGGACATATATGACAGGAGATGAATTTGAATCCAAGTCTTCTTGACTGAAAGGTCAGCTACCTTTGTGATACCACTCTTGCTTTGCTATCATGTAAAATAAATATATCTAAGTTATCTCTTGACAGAGGCATGCTTTTGACAAATAAAATAGCCATATGGGAAAGAAAACTAGCTCTATGATCAAAGGACTTGGGTTTAATTCCTTTGCCTAAAACTTACTCTGTGACCTTGGGCAAAAGTTTTAATTTTGATGGCAATTTGCAAAATGAGTTGGACTTTGAGGTCTCTTCCAGCTTTAGATCTACCATTCTGTGTAGGAAAGAGAAGTGAATTGATCCAAAGATGGAATGAAGTGATACCTTTGCCCTCAGTAGCAGAGATAATAACCTAACTGATCTTACCAGCCATAAGGGGGTACTTTTGTCTTCACACATACTTCAACCATGGTTAATGGTGGTAATTTAAAATTGAACTTTGCGATAAAAAATTCAACCTAAATTTAACCATGGAAAAACCACTCAGAGAGGTTATGATTTTAGGGCAAAATGATTTACACTATGAACTTCTTTTTGATATCAACAGCTATGTATTACATTTGAATGGCTCTCAGAAAATCAACATTTTTCATATAACTGTTCTCTTTTCCAATAAGTGCATTCAATGTATATTCAACACATCCTTGTACTTTTCCGGATGCAAACCATGACTTACTCTGGTGTCTTCTTTGTTAGTTTCTAAGGGGAAAGTAATCATTGAAGGCACTCATGATAAAGTAGCTGTTAAAAGACTCAAATGTCAAGTTGTTTTTATAAGCCATATCAACACTAGATTTCAAACAGAATCATTATTCCTTGGTTTGTGTCAAGTCTTTGTTGTACACCCCTCTACCCCAATAAAAAAAAAAAAACAAGAAATTACTTCCCATTAAAGTGCATATCTGTTCCCATTTCATTTAGAATAACCTTCACTTGTTAGTGAAAAAGATGATAAGACTTTGGATATTCTCATTAATGTACTCCATTAGTCTGGAAAAAGGGAATTCAGACCCTTGTGTGTGCCTTGTATGAGGAAGTGAGAAAATTCCATTTTGTGGTTTGTAGAAAAAAAGAGTCCTCTGGCCAACCCATGTGTGTTTTCAAATTTCATACAAAGTACATTTGAGCCCCAGAGATGCTCATTTGCTTTCTGGCACACTTCCCATTTTCACATGCAATTTCTTAGCAAATTGAAGAGATACTCCAGACAGGCAGCTAGCCCTCTCTGTTTAGAGAAAAAGATTTATGGTGTTTGAGTTATGAGTAACATGGCTGTTTGTAACCTGCTTTACAACGTTTATGGAAACACCTCTGACCACTAATGCATTCGGTACAATTTTAGATTCAATAAACTCATATGCTCCAGTCTGCATCCCAGACTGAATATTTCTATCGAAACTTATTTTGAGCCATTTAAACGATGCTGGGCACCCTGATCAGAAAAATAATTAACTATCTAAAAATGTCATATATCATCAACCTATTTGGCAGTAAAAGCCTATTTTACTTCTATTATTTGTGACAGCAGTGTATAATTGAATAAATAAAGTTCATTATCTATAGGCCCAGGTTCATGAACATCTGTGAATGAAGAGCTATAACATATTGATTTTGCTATGGTCCACTTCTAGACATAGGTGGCATTATATGAGCTTACAATTTCAATGTCATGCTGTAGTTTAGAAATAAAAAATCATTATCTGGAAACTTCTCAAACCAACAGAAATGAAATCAATTTTTTATCTGCGGTTCGGCACTGGAAGCCAGTGGTGGATTTTCTGTCCTCAATTCTCTATTTCTCTTGTTAAAATATTTAGGTGCTCCCATGGGGAATAGTATACCTTGGTTGAACCTGTTTACATTCGGAAGTGAAAAGCTGCTCTTTGTATCCTGTTAGCCACAAACATACCAGAGTTTCGTACTGTCACATCCCCAGGAGGGATGAGTAGATGTGGCTCTCCTGTGGTTCTTGAACACACTTCTGCAGAATGGCTGAAACTACAGGGACTACTTGTTTCATCCTTGATTAAAATTTGAATTCAGAGTACAAATTTACATCATGTAACTTTAACTCATATTCAATGGGGAATGTACTAATTTGACAGGCAAGTGCTATTCCCAATAAGGTTCTTTTGATTATTTTGATAGAAAAAAAGAAAATGTGTGCTTTAAGTTAGGATAACAGAGTGTCTGGGTGAGGAGCAGTCTTCCACTCAGCAGCCATCACACCTGGAGAAGTGATTTTAACATCTGTACATTCCTATTAGGCTAGTCTTGATCTTCACACTTGGACCTCTCTTGGAAATAAAAAGCCAGGATGCAGGTGTTAACGTTTTAATATTATCCGGTATTTAAGATATGCTTTTCTAGAACATAGTCAAATAAATTGTGAGTTTCTCTGCTTAAAATATCTTATTTTAGCATATTTTTGAAGTATTAATGCCTTATCTATGCCATTCAGTTGTGAGTTTCTTTAAATTCTGAAATGATTAATTTGGTCAAAATGGGAAAAAAGTAATGCAATATGTAGAACATGATGTAAATTGGATATCCTAGTGTTGGCTTCAGATTTACATGACTTTCATTTGCCCTAATATGAATGTAAGATTTTGAAAAATCAGAGAACTGAATTACCTGGAATATTTTTCGAATATACCATACTAAAACAGCAATCTCTCTCTCTCTCTCTCTCTCTCTCTCTCTCTCTCTCTCTCTCTCTGTCTCTCTGTCTCTCTGTCTCTCTCTGTCTCTCTCTCTCTCTGAATGAATGTATGGCTTTATATATGCATATTTTGGTTATAAATAGAGAATATTTGTATCTTATTTTATATTATTTCTTTTATTTTCAATGAGTAATGGCCTTCAAAGTATAGAAAAAATATTTTATATATTTGGCAAATCTTTATCAAACACTGAATCTGTGCAAGTTAAGATGGGGCATGGTATAGTAGATCAAGAGTTTCCTCTTGAGTCAAAGTCCTCTTTTCATGTCCTACCTTTTTCACCTACTAAATGTGTGATGTTGGGCAAAAAATAACCATTCACTTTCTTTAGATGACTAAGACTCTAATTTGCAGAGAAAGTTCAAAACTGAGCTTGTGAACATGTAAAAGTTCCCTACACTGAGTAGTGCAGAGGCTCATTTCAGGCCTTCACTCTAAAGGTCCTGGTGAGAAAAATACAAAATCATGTCATCAAAGAGCATTCCTCACAATACAATGCATATAGGGACATATCATAAACAGAATTATCTGTTATGTGAGACATCCTGCCAGAAGTTGACTTGACAGATCAGTTTGAACCATTTTTAGGTGGGAGAGGCTACTTTCAGCCTATAGGTGAGTTTAGTGATATTAGTAAAGATTTCATATAGGATGCAGACTGAAAATTGGTCTTTGAATTAGGGAAGGATTTCAATAACTTGAAGATTATCCATGCTAGTCATGGTGTGTGGAGAGAATAAAATCACAGATAGCAGAAAGGACCATATGGAACCATATTACAAGTCCAGTGTTTCCAGAATATAGAATCCCTATAAGAGTAGGAGGAAATAACTAGAAACATCAATTTTCTAGGTAAAGGGAAATGTTATTGGCATTTTTAGTGGTTTCTATGAGCTAATTCATGAGAAGTATAAGTTCATTAAAAATCAACTTATTATTGAAGTATTAAAAATGGTTAAGGAAAAGATGGTTGGTTGGTCCTTCATGCTTGAAGATGATCATAATGACCACTTCCTCTGGGATTTTGGACTCTAGGTGGTAGAGTGTGCCTGGAAATGTAGTGGAGATGGAGGAAGAAAGAGATAGAGACAGAGACAGAGAAAAAGATAGAGACAGAGAGCACAAAAAGAATTGCAGGAAAAACTGAGAGGTGGTTTTTCAGTGGCTTGTGAAGATTTTTCTTTTTAAAAAGCCTCTTAAAGGAATATTGGGAGAGATTTAAAAAATAAATAAAAACCCTTACCTGCTGTCTTAGAATTAATACTCGGTATGGCTTCCAAAGGTGAATAATGGTAAGGACTAGGCAATTGGGGTTAAAACACTTGCCCTGGATCACACAGCTAGAAATGTTTGAGATTATATTTGAACCTAGAATCTCCTGTTTCAGGGTCTGGCAGTATATATCATCACTGAGTGACCTAGTTGCCATGAAGATATTTTTAAAAAAGAAATGAAAGGACAGATTTATGTAGTAGGATTCAGAGTTTACTTTTATAATCTAAAAGGAAAAGGAAATATGTGGATTCATAAAATAATCTGCTGAGGTGACATTATCCACAAGAATAGTGAAAGCAGGAGGTGCACAAGGAAATGAGCAAAAGCCAATAAATGAGGTTGAGGGCAAAATGGTCCAAGAAAGTAAAAACAAAGCAATTGGTTTATTATCATTTAGGAATGTAATTTGTGATGGAGATTAAGTACAGTGAAGTGGTTTCTGAATTAGATGACATGAGTTCAGATTCTGAATCTGATCAATCATCTAAGTGACAAATTAGTTAATTTCCCCTGTGTTTTCACTTGTAACATTGAGGATTGAACTAGATCAGGTACTCTTGCCCCTGCAAAAGCATTTGTGGATAGATTTCAAGAGATTTGTGAACTTGGATGGGAAAAATATTTTCATTAATCTGTAATTAAAATTTATAATTTCTTTAATTATGAATGTACAGGACATACATTCTAAGGAGTCCGTAGGCTTTACTAGAATGGTAAAAATGTCCATGACATAAAAGAATATTCTAAGGAGTCCATAAGCTTTATTAGAATGTTAAAAGTGTCCATGATATAAAAGAGTAAACTTTGTATTAAATAGTACCTGAGTTCATTTGCATGGCAAAACCTTAAAAGGAAATACTGATCAATGGAAGGAGTGCTGGATTTCAATCTTGATTGTGAAACTAATGAAACTGAGTGTCCTTTAAACTTTGGCCTTTAATTTTCTTATCTGTAGAATAAGATGATTGGATTAGATGACCTCTCAAACTCTTCCTGGTCATAAAATTCATGGGGATGAGAATATTTAAGCATATATTAGAAGTTAAAGAGAAAGGACTAAGAAACAGACAGAGAAAAGGATGACTTCTAGCAGGAGAGCATCATGGAAGTGATGGCAACTGACCTGGACCATGAAGACTTTCAAATGCTAGAGACTACAGGATTCATCACCACAGCTTAAAAAAATGGCAATCTCAGAGATACTAAAGACCAAAGGGATGACCAATGCAACCCATTAAACTGTCTACTAAATTATGCAAGGTTTGAGACATGCATTGTTAAGGGAGTACCCAGAAATAAGAACTATCCAGAGAGAATACATAAGGGATTCTTGATGAATTCTTGATTAGTCTAAATAAATATATGAAATCCTGTGGAACTTAAATGATTGAAGCTATTCCAATCACCCCCGAAGCATACCCTCTGTCTTTGTTTCCAGCCAATACCATTTTCTGAAGGCCTTGAAGATTGTCAAGCATGGTTAAAATTATCACCTATGGTGAGGATTAGAACAGATTATAAAAAGGAATAATGTGACATAAAAGTTGTGAACAATCTACTTTGAAATGAAGTGTAGCAAGAGCAAAGGGATTTTTCATGAAATAAGACTAAAAGGGTAGGTGAGGACTAGATTTTGAAGATTTAGTGTGGTCAGTTTGTACTTCATTTTAAAGAGAATGGAGGGTCACGGAAAATTCTGAGAATCTCACCCATCGTTATAAAGAGTACTCTGAGGGTAGTATAGTGCAAAGAACCCAAAATGGAAAGTCAAGAGTTTGAATATTGGTTCTCTCACTTAAAGTTGGGCAAGGTCATCCTAGCTCTTTTTTGATGATTTTTGTCAAGTTTTTGAGTTTCATTTCATTTATCTGTAAAAATTCATATTAATGGCTGAGTACATGGAATATCTTATAGGATTGATGTGATGGTCAAAAAAAAGATAACAAATGCATAAAAATTCTTGAAACTTTAAACAGTATATTTAAAAAGTTAGTTTTTGTTAGACAAAGAACATATTGGAGAGGGGAGAATAGGCAAGAGGTACAATATGTATTTGAAAAAGAGTAATGTGGAAAGGGCAGTAAAATAAGGTGTTGGAAGAGATATGAATTTTGGAGGTAGAATTGATTAGACTTTTTACACATCATTAAAATATATATATTTCACTATTCCACCCAAAAGTTGTCCTTTATTATTCCTACTCCAAAACCAAATAATAAGTCAGATTCAGCCCTTGTTTCACAAAGTTATCCCAGCAAAACAGAGGCACTGTTTCTTCTCATTCTGCTAAGGACATTTCAAATATGGGGTCAACAACTCAGTGTTTGGCTCATGGATCATTAAATTTAATTCAGACATACCAAAGAGTTGACCAGAAGCTTAAACTTTTTGGGGTGTGAGGCTACAATTCATGAGGTCCTCCTGGAAAGGAGGTCTATATTTATGGGTAGGTTTCATGTTTCAGTTATCCTGACTTGGGGGAAGGTAATGTTATCAATCTGATGAAGTTATGGAGCTTTTAAAATATTGAAATAAAAGAATATAAAATGAAAGTGAATCCTATCATCTACTGTTTCCTATATCTATCTTTAACAAAAGTCTTTAGTTATCATTGCTAGGATGGATCCCATTCCTAACTTGCCTTTTGGTTTCTATATATCCATTTTGGCTTTTGTCTTTGCTTTTGAGGTACATAGTTTCTTCCTCATCTTTCTGAAAATACTATTCTTCTAGCAAATACTCCTCAAAGTGTAAGAGGATTTCTCCTTTTAAAAATGAGTCACTTAAAAAATGTAAGACAGATGACATAATTATAGAAGTACTACTTGCGTACTAATGGAATTTGCATGTTTATTGTCTACTCTATATATTCCACAACTATTTTTTTTTTAATTTGCAACACACAATACTAGAAACCTGGGTATATTCAGCAAAATATGTATTAACTATAAATATGAATATGCCAGTTCATATTCCTGATAAGTAAACTGTATTAAGGGATTATTTTAAGTGAGAAATGATAATTCAAGATCAGATCTGCCAATCTGTCTGAATTCAATAGTCCAATTCTAGCTATTAAAAAGTATAAGCTGAATGAAGATGGCACTTCAGCTTGGAGATTTGTAATGGATCTTAGGGCAGTAAATAGCTTTGTAAGAAAGAAATACAGTGTCACACCTTCTCTGAATGATATAATAACCCAAATACTTTCAGAAGCTAAATGGTACACAGTGTTGGACTTGAGCAACACCTACTTTTACCAGACCATTGGACCCTGACTCTCAAAACATTTTTGCTTTCCAATGGGGACAAACTCAGCTGTGCTATACCAGACTAGTGCAAGAATATTGTGAATCCACTTCAATGTTTTGTCAACTTTTGCAGAGAGACCTAGACACCATAACTTTCAAACATAGCAGATTAATACATTATGTGGATGACTTGCTGCTAGCATCACCTGACCCAAAAACATGTTTGGAAGACTCAAAGAATTTATTAATAGGTCTTCATAAAAGAGGACATAAAGTTTCAAAAATTCAGTGGGTCTTCCCAACAGTGGAATATCATGGATTTGTCCTGGAGAAGGCACCAGGAAAATCTCTCAAATCTCTCATAAAAGAATAGCAGACATACAGAAGCTAGGCATCCCTAGGACCAAGAAAGAACTTAGGGCAGAGACTGATATACTGTGGTTCAATCAAATGTAATGGACTTCTCCATTAGTGTCAATGCAATGTCCCTGAACAATCTGCTGGGATCATGGAGAAAAAATACTATCCACAAACAGAAGACAAACTATGGGAGCAAAAACACCGAGGAAAAGCAATTGCATGACTATAGGGGTTGAGGGGATATGATTGAGGAGATGAACACTCTAAATGAACCCCTTAATGCAAATACCAACAACATGGAAATGGGTTCAAATCAAGGATACATGTGATACCCAATGGAATCATGCATCAGCTAATGGAGGGGTGATGGGAGGGGGGGAGGAAAAGAAACTGATCTTTTTCCCCTAGGAATAATGTTTGAAAATGACCAAATAAAGTAATGTTTAAAAAGGAAAAAAAAAGACAATACTAAGACATAAAGTAAGGATTTCAATTTTTTTTTTTTATTTTATAGGAGTTTAGGCAATCTGTGCCACTCAAAGAATATAAGAAATACCAATAGGAAACATAAATACTCTAATTTATAATCAAATATTAATCTCAAGGATTCCTACATCTACCAGTAATTTCACTCAAGTTCCCTGATATCCCATTCTGTTTCCATAGAACATTCTGAGTGTTTTTCTGTGATTTGTCAGCAATATACTCTACAACCATAAAAGGAATTATGATTATCATCATCCCCATTTTATTTCAGTTTTTTGGAAAATTTTATTTAATTAATTAATTTGGAATATTTTTCCATTGTTACAAGATTTATGTTCTTTTCCCCTCATTTCCCCAATCCCCTCCTGTATTTGATGTGAAATTCCACTGGGTTTTATGTGTTTCATTGATCAAGACCTATTTCCATATTATTGATATTAGCAATAGTCATCCCCATTTTAGAGAAATGGAAATTTCAATGAGGGTTTAAATGACAATAAATTTCAGAGTTATGGGCTTGCCAGGTCTTGGGCCTTGCTGGTTTAGATTTAAACAACCCAAGATTACTTCACTACTTCAATTAGGCATCAGAGCAAAGCTTTAGTGGAGTGTGTAAGAAATACTTCATTATATTTAAATACCCATTTTTAATTGTTAAAAATTGTTAGGCTACTGAAAACCAAATAAAGAATCCCAATCTAACTTAAAATTTACCTAAAACTGCCTACCATCCTCTATATTTAATAACAAATTTCCATTTAGGACTTTTTCTAACATGTTTCAAATGTACCTTAAATACCCTACACCTTGTTTTCTCCAGGATACTCAAGTTGCTATGGAAAATTGAAGCAAAGATGTTTCAGCTTTCTTAGTATCAGAATGAAAATGAAAAAACTAATAAATTTAGGTAATTGATAGAAAGTATAGGAATAGAAGGGTCTATCCTAAAAATAATAAACACTATCTATCTAAAACCATCAGCCAACATCATCTGCAATGGGGATAAACTAGATGCATTCCCAATAAGATCAGGAGTGAAACAAGGATGCCCATTATCACCTCTATTATTTAACATTGTAGTAGAAATACTAGCTGTAGCAATTAGAGAAGAAAAAGAAATTGAAGGTATTAAAATTGACAATGAAGAGACCAAGCCATCACTCTTTGAGGATGATATGATGGTCTACTTAAAGAATCCTAGAGAATCAACCAAAAAGCTAGTGGAAATAATCAACAACTTTAGCAAAGTTGCAGGATACAAAATAAACACACATAAGTCATTAGAATTTCTATATATCTCCAACCCATTTCAGCAGCAAGAATTAGAAAGAGAAATTCCATTTAAAATCACCCTAGACAATATAAAATACTTAGGAATCTTTCTGCCAAGACAAACACAGGAACTATATGAACACAACTACAAAATGCTTTTCACACAACTAAAACTAGATCTGAGCAATTGGAAAAACATTAACTGTTCATGGGTAAGATGAGCTAACATAATAAAAAATGATGATCCTACCCTAATTTATTTATTTATTTAGTGCCATGCCCATCAAACTTCCAAAAAACTTTTTTACTGAATTAGAAAAAACCATAACAAAGTTCATTTGGAAGAACAAAAGAACAAGGATATCCAGGGAAATAATGAAAAAAAAATCAAAGAAAGGTGGCCTTGTAGTACCAGATCTCAAACTATACTATAAAGCAGTGGTCACCAAAACAATTTGGTACTGGCTAAGAGACAAAAAGGAGAATCAGTGGAATAGATTTTGGGTAAGTTACCTCAGCAAGACAGTCTATGACAAGCCCAAAGATCCCAATTTTTGGACAAATATCCACTATTTGACAAAAACTGCTGGGAAAACTGGAAGACAGTGTGGGAGAGATTAGGTCTAGATCAACACCTCACAACCTAAACCAAGATATACTCAGAATGGGTGAATGACTTGAACTTAAAGAAGGAAACTATAAGTAAATTATGTGAACACAGAATAGTATACATGCCAGACCTTTGGGAAGGGAAAGATTTTAAATCCAAGCAAGATGTAGAATGAGTCACAAAAAGTAAAATCAATAATTTTGATTACATCAAATTAAAAAAGCTTTTGTACAAACAAAACTAATGTAACCAAAATTAGAAGGGAAGCAATAAATTGGGAAATAATCTTCATAACAAAAACCTCTGACAAAGGTCTAATTACTCACATTTACAAAGAGATAAATTAATTGTACAAAAAATCAAGTCATTCCCCAATTGATAAATGGGCAAGGGACTTGAATAGTCAATTTTCAGTCAAAAAATCAAAACTATTAATAAGTACATGAAAAAGCATTCTAAATATCTTATAATCAGAGAAATGCAAATCAAAACAACTCTGAGGTATCACCTCACACCTAGCAGATTTGCTAACATGACAGCAACAGAAAGTAATGAATGCTGGAGGGGATGTGGCAAAGTGGTGACATTACTGTACTGCTAGTGTAGTTGTGAATTGATCCAAACAGTCTGGAGGGCAATTTGGAACTATGCCCAAAGGGTGCTAAAAGACTGTCTGCCTTTTGATCCAGCCATAGCACTGCTGGGTTTGTACCCCAAAGAGATAATAAGGGAAAAGACTTGTACAAGAATATTCATAGCTACGCTCTTTGTGGTGACAGAAAATTGGAAAATGAGGGGATGCCCGTCAATTGGGGAATGCCTGAACAAATTGTGGTATTTGTTGGTGATGGAATACTATTGTGCTCAATGTAATAATAAAGTGGAGGAATTCCATGGGAACTGGAACAACCTCCAGGATGTGATGCAGAGTGAAAGAAGCAGAACCAGGAGAACAAACACTGAAGAAAAACAACTGCTTGATTACATGGATTGAGGGGGATATGACTGGGGATGTAGACTCTAAATGAACATTCTAATGCAAACACCAACAACATGGAAATGGGCTCTGATCAAGGACACATATAATACCCAGTGGAATTGCCCTTCGGCTATAGGAGGGGTAGGGGAAGAGAGGGAGGAATAGAAAAATGATTTTTGTAACCAAGGAATAATATTTGAAATTGACCAAATAAAAATTAAAATGAAAAGACATTACATGGTGCAAGGGATTCTGGATATAATACAGATATTTTGGACTGCACTAGGAATAACAACAAATACCATTAGAACTTGTCAGGCATGTGAAACATGTAGAAAATGTAATCAAGTACATTTTAAGAACATAGCATTGGGAAGCACACCTATCCACTAAGTTACATGCCTTTCCAATGTATTCAAATTGATTATATTAACATGCCTAAAGACAAGGGATACAAATATGCATTGGTTATTGTGGATAGACTGACAAGATGTGTTGAAGCATGCCCATCCAAGAAAAATGACACAGCAGCAGTAGTGAGATTTCTGTTAAAGGAGATAATACCTAGACATGGCATTCCTGATACTATAGCCTCCAAAAGGGTGTCCCATTTCACTTCCCAAATTGTGCAAGAAATCTATAAGAACTTGGGCATCAAATGCAATTATCACTGTTTATCAACCCCAAAGTTCAGGCCAGGTGGAAAGAATGAACAAAGAATTGAAGACACAGATAGCTAAACTCTGTTCAGAAACATACTTAAAATGGGCAGATGTTATGCCTCTTGCTTTGTTCAACACAAGAACTATACCTAAAACTGACTTGCATATATCACCATTTGAAATGTTATTTGGTCAACCACTTTGGCATGGTAGGACAGTAAAGCCATCATACCTGTCCATGTTAAAAGGGGAATGTGTACTTCATGAATATTTAAAACAAATAAAAGATAGATTAGACAAACTGAGGAAACTGGGTTTACTTGTGCAAAGAATACCATTAGATTTTTCATTGCATAAGATAAAACCAGGAGAAAAAGTATATGTTAAAAACTTTGATAGAGAATCTCCTATAGAACCAAGATGGATAGGTCCAACAATGGTCGTAATGACAACCCCAACATCTATAAAGGTTGATCAAAAAGATCCATTGTTCCATGCTTCAGATCTAAAATTGCATCACACCCATAACATAAACATCAATGAAGATGCATAAATATGACATCTGAAACAAATAGCCCTAGCAATAATCAACAACAGTCCTTATTAAAGGAAAGCTATGACAGACAAAACAGAAAGAACAGACAAGAGAGCATTGCACATATTAAAATAAAGGAAAGCACACAAGAGTACAAATGAAAGCAGAAAAGCACTGCTAAAAAGCAAATGAAATAGCTCCAGATAGAAAGATAGACAGTAAAAACAGACAGAAAGAAAAATAGGCACTTTAAAATTAGTTCCAAACAAAAGTCTCTACAAAGTCTCTTTACAAAGCCAACAATTGTAACAACAAAGAAAGTAACAATATTATTTCACTATGAAAACATAACTCTATGACTAAAGGAAATACAAAACATACTATCCCTAAAATAACACATTTGTTGTTAGTTGTTATGATTGGATCTGAGTCCTTGTGATCTAATTTTGGGTTTTCTTGGCACAGTTACTGGAGTAGTTTGCCATTTTCTTTTCCAGCTCATTTTACAGATTAGGAAACGGAGGCAAAAAGGGTAAAGTTATTTGCTCAGGGTTCCATAGCTAGTAAATTTGAACTCAAATCTTCCTGATCTAGGCCTGGCATTCTATATTCCTTTTCACTTGTGACACTGGGTTTGAGTTAAACTGCAACCAAGAGATATCTAGGTGGCAGAGTGGATAAAATTCAAATGGAGAGTCAGGGAAGATTTCAGTTTAAATCTTGCCTCAGAAATTTACTCAGTATGTGACTTTGAGTAACTTCTCTTTGCCTCAGTTTCTCCATTTGTGAAAAAGGACAATGATATCATCTAACTCAGAGCTATTTCTTTTATTTTTATTTTATTTAATTAGATGATTTAGAATATTTTCCCATGGTTACAAACCTTATGTTTTTTCCCTCCTCTCCCCCCACACCCCTCCTGTATCTGATGCATAAATCTACTGGGTTTAACATGTGTCATTGATCAAGACCTATTTCCATATTATTCATATTTGCAGAAGGGTGATCATTTAAAGTCTACATCTCCAATCAGATCCCCATCGACCCATGTGATCAAGCAGTTGTTTTCCTTCTGTGTTTCTACTCCTACAGTTCTTTCTCTGGATGTAGATAGTGTTCTTTCTCATAAGTCCCTCAGAATTGTCCTGGATCATTGCATTGCTCCTAGTAGAGAAGTCCACTGTATTCGATTGTACCATAGTGTATCAGTCTCTTGCTCCTCTCACTCTGCATCAATTCCTGGAGGTCGTTCCAGTTCACAGTTCATTATTCCTTTGAGCACAATAGTATTCCATCTCCAACAGATACTACAATTTGTTCAGTCATTCCCCAATTGGAGGGCATCCCCTTATTTTCTAGTTGTTTGCCACCACAAACAATACGGCTATGAATATTCTTGTATAAGTCGTTTTCCTTATGATCTCTTTGGGGTACAAACCCAGCAGTCACGGAGCTATTTCAAAGACCACGTAAGCTAATACATGTAAAACACTGACAATATTACACACCTATAATTATTATTGATGAAGGTAGCCTCATGTTTGGAGCAAAACTGAGTGCAATATCAAAGTCAGTCACCAGGTGGTGATCTTCTTAACCTTTTTTTCACCCTATTTTGCACATGTGCAAAACTCCACTTTTCAATAGGCTGCAATATCCCCCCTAGACACTAGAGCATACTCAAAGATGCTTTAAATTTCCTTTAAATTCCAGATATTAAAAATTACTCGCTCCCCTCCTCACACTGCTACTTCTAGGATTCAACATCTAAGTGATGATTATTAAAATACATTTAAAAATATTTAAATTATTCTTGGCTCAGTTCAAATTTCCCTTGCAGTAATTCCTTTCTTTCAACTTCTCTGCCCTCTTCCATCCCAAAGAAGTCTGGGAGGTAGCACTTAAGTCACTGAAGTTTCATTTTGACAAACTTAAAAGTGAAAGTAGAGAAAATACACTTACAAAGGATTATAATCCTCTACAAGTGAGAGATCCCTACTTTTTTTTTTGTTGCTGTTCTCCATTGAGATTTCCTAATTCCTCTTTCAATTGATTTGATTTGAGTGGAATAGGGGTGGGAGGATGCTAATGACACTGCTTAAGGGCAAAGAAGTCAGAGGAATGACTTTCTTCCCTTCTTGGACCTTCCTAATTTCTCTTGGCTGAACTATCATTCTTCCAGCAAGCAAGGCTTATAGCCTGCTTCTTCACTGCTCCTTCATTTCCACAATGGATGACTTTTGAAATCCTGTTAATTCTGCATTCACAACCTATTTTGTATCTATCTTTTTTTTTCTTTCTACTCCTACTACCAATACTCTAGATCAATTTCTCATCATGTCATCTGGATTATTAAAATTAGCTCATATATCTTGATTCTTTCCTCTTCTCCAATTCAGTGCTCCCCTAAGTGCTAAACCAAATTTCTAAATGTACAGATATGACCATCTCATTGTACTGTGACTTTCTATTACCTACTGCGAAAAAAGAGAAAACACTTGAACTAGGCTTTCAGATTTGCCATAATTGGGTTCATTCTACTTTTTCTAGCTACATTTTATATCGCAACCTCAATGGATAGACATACATGGAACAATGCTTCCTTTGCTACAGCCAAATCAGACTTTTGAAAGTTCCTTTAACCTGGTATCTCCCTTCTCTAATAGTAGAATGAAGCAGGACATTTACTAGGGGCTGGCATGCATTCTTCCTTCTGGAATTATTCTTTTAATACAAGGCTTGGTTGAGTTGCTATCTTTTCCAGAAACATTAGCCTGATTTCCTCAACAATTATTCTTTCCCTCTTCAATATTCCTTGAGCGCATTCCTTTGAGCACTAACTATTTTATATTTACTAATCTATATATCTGTTATAATCTTCCTAAAACAAATGTGAACTTTCTGACAATTTAAAAATATACTGTTATCTGTGTTTTTTTTTTAATTTACTTGGTTAAATAATTCCTAATTACATTTTAATCTGGTTCTGGCTGCAAATGGGAGTGGGAACCTCATATTTGACACCAATAGTTCACTGGATATTTCTTAGAAATCTCAAAGTAAAAAAAAAAAAAACCAACAACAAATCAAAGGAAGAAAGAAAAAAAAGAAAGAATGAAATCTCATAGGCATTTTAAAAACAACAGATCCAAAATGCAACTAATCATCTTCCTTAAAAATATTTCTTCCTCCAAACTTTCACATATCTCTATTGAGGTTAACATCACCCTTCCAGGATATTCTCTACCTAGTTTTGAATTGAACCTAAAAATCACCCAGGTTAAAAAAAATTCCCAATTTATCCTTAATTATTTTTTTCTTCATTCCTTAACTTCCCCATTTGCAAATATTCATAATTCTACATTGTAATTTATTTAAAAAAGATAACTTTAATGTTGTTCTAGATTATATATATCCATACAATTTTTAATTATAATTTTAGAAAATTTTATATAACATTTCTCTCCTTCCATTTTCCTCTTCCCCCTGACCAAGATGTCGGTTAATATAAATTGTACATATATTCTCAAACAATACATATTTCCATGTATGTCATGTTGTGCAAGAAGACCTATATTGCTTATATTACAGAAAAGTTTATGGAGGAAAAAAGTGAACAATGATTCGTTTCAATCTTCATTCAGACTCAATCAGTTTCTTCTATGGCAATGAATGGCCTTTTTCATCATGAGTCTCTTGGAACTGTCCTGTATCCTTGCATTCCTGATAACAGTTTAGTCATTCACAGTTGATTATCATACATTATTGCTGTTACTATGTACAACATTCTTCTGATTCTGCTCACTTCATTTTGCATTACTTCATGTAAGTCTTTTTAGGGTTTTTTTGTGATCATCTTGTTTGTCTTTCCTTATGACATGATATTATTGATTAAAATCATTTACCACAACTCATTCAGCCATTCCCCCTTCCATCTGTTTTTTGACTCCTAAGATAGCCATCCTAATTGCAGTTCTCATTCTAGATTAGTACATTCTAGATTAATCTCATCTGGATTAGTACTACTGTAACAGCCTCCTAATTGGTCTCCTTGCTTTCTGTCTCTCCATATTCCTGAATTATACTTATCACCAATAGTCCCTCTCCTGAACCTACTTGTTAGTGAACATTCTCATGTGAATTTTATTTATACCATTCTAATTTACATATAAATTAGGCTTAAAATATGCTTAAATATGCTTAAAATATAAGCATTTTGAAGTCAAGCACTATTTGACTTTTCTCTTCTGTAATGAAGAAAGGGTCTGGAGATTGTAAAGGGAACAGGATCTAGGAAAGGACAGCTGATGTTTAGGATTGGCTCAGAGAGAGGAGAGGGGGGTGAAGATTTTCCCCTTTCTGCCTTCTCTCTTTAGCTATGGCTGTTCTCCCAGATTTGTTCATCCCTCTTGTCCTCCCTATACTACTCAAGACCAAATAGTTTCTTCTTAGGAAGGTGTCTCTCCCCTTGATCTGTTCACTCATGTTGATTATTCTTTTGAATGTGTAACATATTCATTATTTTGATTATCTAATAAATAATATTGTCTATTCTAGGTTCTCTACCAAGTCTCAGGTCATGTGCACTAGATACTGAGTCTCACCAACTAGCCACTTTTTAAAAAATGACACAATAACAAATATATATATATATATATATGCTGTAAAAACTATTCATTAAAATCTAATTTCCCAACATATGGTCTACTATGGGGAAAAGATAACTACTTTAATGTCAATTAACTCAATCAGGGTAATACAAAGGAATAACTTGCAGGTAAAGAATGGGAGAGGATAGTGGGGTAAAGGGGGGTCCCTATCTCTATCTAAAACCTTTTTTCCTACCTCCATGAGTTTGGGGAGAACTCAGGCTTTGGCAGCCTAAGCCCCCTGAGAGATAATCAGGTTGGCTGAACTTGAGTTTGGCCCCTTGGCCACAGTTCAGACCCAGGGCAACAGGAGCTGAGGTAAAGTCTGACAGAGATTCAAAATGCCTTTCTCAGGTTTCTCTTCAATAGTCTTTTTTAATTGGTAAATCTTGGGAGGAAGGATTTCCAGTCATAATCAGGAAAAAGTGGGTAACCCTCAGGAGAAAATCTTATTCAAACTTCTCTCTCCAGCTTCTCCAAACTGAGAGACCAACTGCTCTTCTGAGGGAACTTCCTGCTTTTCCTCAAGATTCCATCCTCCTGGGGCCCCTCCCCCATTGAGGTGATCAGATCCACACACTCTTCAGCCTGGCACTTTTCTTATGTGCCAGCATCTGTCACACTTCATATCTCCACATGAGAAAGCCAGTGAGTAATTATTCAGTACCTACTATCTGCCAAGCACTGTGTTAGGCACTTGGGATATCAAAAAAAAAAAATCACTCCACCCCTCATAGACCCACTTCCTTTTATATATTAGATGTCTTACAAATGTATTTAATTGAATATTTATTTCCTGCCAAAAACACCCTGACAGGGCCCTCTTGACTAAGTTGGTGAAGGATTTTACACTAGACCATGTGTTGGGAAATTAGATTTTAATGAATAGTTTTACAGCATATGTGGTTGTTATTGTATCATTTAAAAAAAAAAGTGGCTAGTTGTCGAGACACAATATCTAGTGCACATGACCAGAGACCTGATAGAAAACCTAGAATAGACAATATTTTTATTAGATGATCAAAATAATGAATATGTTACCCATTTAAAAGAATGTTATCAACATGAGTATTTCACAAATTGGCATTCATAATAAAAGATGTTATGTTAGTAATAATATATTTTACAGAATATAATTATCTATAATTATGTATTCCAAGAGAGATAAAAGACAATTCAATGAGGCATTCATATGTGACGTTGAAAATTCATCACTGCCCATCGGTGCCTGAATTTAGAGACATAAAATCAATACATCTATCTGTCTGTCTCTGTGTCTACCTGTCTATCTATCTATCTATCCATCTGTCTATCCATTCATCTAGTTATTTTTTTTGTCTATCTCTATTTAACTATCTCTGTCTACCCTTATTTATATCTATTTATCATCTTTGTATCTATCTTCTATCCATCTAAAAAGATGGAGAAAAGGTAAAAAGTTTAGAAAGTGTTCTTTGTGTATTATATGCCAATGTTTACTGATTGGAGTAATTTCTCTGAAGTCATAGGACATTTAAGTCACCCTCCCCATCCCTCTTTCTTCCTTCTTACCTCCTCCTCAATTGAGATTAGGGTTTTTAAATCACCTTTGTGACTTACAGCAGCTTCCCCTGAAGTGGGAATATGTGGCCCAATGATAAAATAGATACATAGCTTATTCACAAAAGCAGCAGGCATGAAAAGGATAATTTAATTTGAAATGTGTTAAACTAAACAAAATGAGAGCCCCACACTGACAATACAAAATACGAGTATCATATGATTTTCCAATTAGTGACCTGGAATAAAAAAAATCATACTCAGGCATAGCCTCCAAAAATGTCAACACTGAAAACAGTCCTGAGCTTTTGATCATAGACAATTTGAGGTTGATTATCTAACAAAGCTGATGATTATTTAATGATGAACCATTAGGAACTCTGATATCAAAACCTTTCTTTACACAGCCTGTTACTGGAATCTGAATGCTCCAAATGTGATAAGAAGTGTTCTGTTATAAAAAAGCTGTCTACAGACACAACAGGTTTTTATGGGCTATAGGGGATGCTGGGGAGTGCACAGCTGCAGCAAAATCTTTATGTCCTGGGAGGTTACATGATTCTTTTAGTAATGTCCAGGAGCCGCAGACATTTATATAACTTGTCCAGCTTCTGCACAGTTTCAGAGTTCATCTCCCAGGAACACAATGGCCATAATAGTGCCCATTAGAGGAGCTATTCTTCTCAATTGTATAGGCAGAGTGAAATCATGGGGACAAAGCTAAGCCTTGATTGGCTGTTAAATTGCGATCAATGAGAAGTATTTGTGCTATAATTTAACCACCAAGCAAGAATTGGCCATCCTGGTGGCAAGTCAGCATGTACTGTATATGCTATCAGAGCCAAAGTACCTCACCTGGATAACTGGGCTAAATTTTCTTTAAGACAACAGGATACAGGGGGAGTTAGAGTACAAAATCAGTGTGGAGGTGTGGCTGCCATTTGATAGAAATGGATGAGTTAAAAACTACAATATTTTACATTAGGCCAAGACAGAGATCCAGGGGTATAGTGGCTTCATCCTCAATTATGCTGGAAATGTATTAAGTTAAAAAAGAAAGCATATTTCCCATTCTTTCCTGAGCAGATAGCTCGTGACAATAAAATTTCTGACCTGTAGAAATTGTTCACAACTCTTCAAGTTCAAAATTCATAAAAAATGTTGAAAGTGATGTTTCAAACTGGTGCTGCTAACTATAAGTATAATATTCTATCTTTGGCCATCATGCCTCAAAATAGAGCAAAAAAAGATAAAAGTCGATTATAGGAATATACATCTATAGCTGGAAGAAACCTTACATGTCACAGATCCCCAGCCTCTTCATTTTATGAATGAGGAAAGTGATTCCTAGAGAGGCTAAGTGACTTTCCCAGGATCACACAGCTATGCAAGAGTCTGAGGGCGGATTAGAACCTAGATTTTCTTGACTCCAATTTGAACATTCTATTCCTGAAATCAAGCTTACCATTCCTAATAATGATTGAAGTTATATGATTGCTTTGCTAATTTTAGACCATGTTTATAGAAGGTTTCCAGGTCTAATTAATGGAATCAACGATTGTTTTCTAAGAGGTCAATGGGAATCCAGAGACTATGTATTGTAGTCCTTGAAAAAGAGTTCAGTGTAGCAAACAATGTTTAGTCAGATCTAGATTCAAGATCACAATGATTCAATATGACACGACAGACTCAAAATGTGACACAATTAGACTCTCCAAGCTAATTCAATTGCTGGAGAATTGTGAAGGCTACTGATCAAATGGATCTTGGATATGTCTTTTTTTTTTAATTTCTGGATCCTTTCTTTGACATCAGTATCTGGTATTCTAAAATTGTGGTCAGTCTATTTGACCTTACATTATTAGGTTTTTGTGATTTTACAGATATATTTTTATTTCAAGGAAGCATTATGGTCCCTATGGAAAAAGTGAGAAAAATGAACAGGAAGGGGATGCAAGGGTTTCAAGAGATAAATTTTACTGTCACCATTTTCCCTAGGACTATCTAGAACTTTCACTTAATTCACTAGTTTATACATATTTTCATATTCATAATTTTTCACTTTATTTCTTACCTTTTCATATTTATTAAGCCTCTATATTTTTCATATTCAAACGTATGTATACCATGGTCATATAGGAATGGTTGTTCTTGTGTGTTTGTGAGACTACAACAAATATTCTATTCCCTGACTTGCAGAGGGTGCTACCATTTTGACATCTTATTTTGAGATGTTTAGGATGAGAGGATTTAAGCTTTAACCCTCTCTCCATTCATATAACTACTATAACAATAGTCTTCTGTTGCTAGATAATTCTAAGTGTTGGTCTTTCTTGTATTATAGCTGCTTAATTATACATAGGAATGCTACTAGATGCTGTCATTTAGGGTGACTTTGGGATATTTCTCATAATCTCTTGTGAAGATTCAGCCTATAGAAGCCCACGTTTAAACCATGAGTTATGTTGAAATAAACTTCTTTTTAGTGCTTGTAATGCTTAATTGTAATTTTTGGGACATCATTTGAGAATTGTCTCCAATATTGCACATACTACTCCCAGTAACCACTTTTTTGCACCTTTAAATTCAAGAGAAGTAGTAAAACAGAGTGAGTGTAGAATCATTCTTGGAATCCCAAAGACTTCGGCTGAAGGGTCCAAGTTTCACCTCTGACACATTATACCTCTGCCATTTCAGGAAAGTCATTAAGCTTCTCAGCAGTCTAGGCAATGCTCTAAGACAGTAAGCTGTGGAATAGATGACTTACATTGGTAGATGATGTTTCATAATCTAGAAGTTCCCTATTCCAAAGAAATCAGAGTTTTAGGCTCTATTCCTTGTTTGTTTAATTCAAAAACAATGAGTTATTAAATACTTATTATGCATAATATGTTCTGCAGACCTAAAGATGTTTAAAAGTCCCTAACCTCTATTTGGAGGATGGAGAGGAAGAGAACATATACTCAGACAAGTAAATTAAATATAAAGAAATTTCAAAAGGAGTACAAAGAACTGGAGGAAATCATGAGAAACTTCATATAAGAGGTGGTTTATAAGTAAAACTTGGAAAAAAGCAAGAAAGGTTGAAGATGGATGGATAGGGCAAATATTTTGTAAATGCAATGAAACGGGAAGTAGAATGTTGTTTACAGGGGGTAAAAAGCACAGCACCATATATCAGGGACCTTTTGATAAAGTTTTCTGATGTTTCAGTGAGGGTGTGGAGGTGTTCCTAAATATTCCTGAAGGCTATCCTAGGGAAATGCATGCTCTACTGGGTCCTAGCAAGATAGGTGGGCTTCAAATGTGGGCTTGGTGGAAAGAAACTTTTTCTTCTTAGTATCTGCTTAACTAATATCACCACTCATGCTCATTACCATGGAGATAACCACTGTGACTAATGTGATGGCACTGGAGTTAAGAAGACTTAAATTCAAAGTCCACCTCAGATTTATTTAACTTTCTCTGTTCCTGTGTAAGAAGAGGGTGACAATAGCAACTATCTCCCATGGATCAAATGTGAAAACCTAAGCCGTACACTTTGCAATCCTTAAGGTATTATATAAATTAAACCTTACTAGTTGCTGTTGCTGTAGGTGATTATGATGATAACGGTGATGAAGATGATAATGATATTGTCTACAAAAGACAGGCACATAGTAGGGGCTTATTAAAATCTTGTTGTCTGACTTGTTGATTAGAGAGGTAGCTTAAGGTCAAGGTCTGTTTCTGCCATTTGCCAGACACTAGACTTCCAGCAAATCACTTATCCTCACCTTCCTCATCTATTCAGTTTGCTTAATAATCCTGGCACTTATCCCATTTCAAAGGGTTTTTATGAGGAAATTGTTCCATTAATGATGAAATGCTATAAAAAGGAATCAGGGTATAAACCAATTATGTCTTTGCTAGCAAAGAAAACTCAGATGAAAAACCTCTCTCTCTGCCAAAGGAGATCTCTTCTTTGTAAATTCTATTATTAGAGTCACCTAGAGCAGTTGTGTCATAGTCAAAAAAAAAAAAGAGAGTCAATAATTGTAGAGATGAATCCTTCTGGGTAGTATATTGACTCAGAAAACCACAAATAAACATTATCTGGTTTGGATTAACTTCTTATTCATATTGTTAAAATGTTTCCAAATACATTTTAATCCAGTTAGGTTCCATTTTACAGTGTTGCCTATAGTGGCTGATATCTTTCATCTAAAGAAGTAGGACATGGTCACCTGGCTAGTAGGATCTGAAGCAGGATTTACACTCTGGTTTTCATGGCTCCAAGGTCAGCTCTCTGGTCATCATACAAAGCTGACTCTCAAGGTACCATTTAAACATGACCTATTGCCACAACTGACCTAGAAAATGTGGTCACTCTTCTCTTCTCTGTGACTAGTTGGACCAAAAATTGGCACCAAGCTATGGCAATTCTGCTGGCAATTACAATTGACTCACTAGTGGTATGCTACCTTGGAGACTAATACAGAGTCTGGGGTAGTCATGTGAAAATCACTGCTTCCTCCTTAAGTTTAATATTCATTAAACTTTTAATAACTTCCCTTATGTTTTCCTTTGTACTCAGCCTGCTCTATCTATCATCTCAGTAATTTATTTACTGAGGTAGCTTTTGAGGCTGTTTCTATATACTAGCCTCTTCCAGTTCCTTGGCTATATGGGGCAGCTCCACCATTTGCTTATGCCTTGTATATCTTGGGTGACATTACCCAAGCCTGCTGATATTTTCTGATATACTTTATGAAAGTTTATAAAAGTAATTGTCAAGAAATGATCATGCATTGATTAAATAAATATGCTTTTGCACAGTTAGGTACACATAATTTAAATAGGGCATGAATAATTTGTTAGCATATCTGTCATCCTATCTCACTAGCTTTAAATTGTTGTACATTTGTACACCATCCTATTTTGCAAATTTGACAGCAATAGCTATTTCCTGACCATATTTGACATTATTTTTTACGTTGTTTTATGCCAATCACATTTACTGCAAACTGCTTATTACTTTATTGCAGAAAATGGCAGCATGTATTTATTTAGCTTTTTATTTTAGAACCAGCAGGCTATCACTCCCTTTATTAATCAGATCCAACCTTGAGGATTATAGCCAGTGGTTTCAAGTTTATCTAATTGCTGCTGTTCAAAAAATGAGAAATCAGTAATGCAGTAATGCAGTTATACCAGCTCCCTTGAGGAGTTATTATTCCAAAGGACTTTCTCGCCAGTTGTCATTGAGAAGAGAGAGGTGCTCTCCTGACTTGCTTCAATGTATGTGTGTATATAGATCAATAGAAAGATTGAGAGATATTGGGATAGGTAGATAGAGTTAGAGAGATGGAGAGATGGAGAAACGGAGATAGATGGAGAGATGGACAGATAGAGAGATTGAGAGATAAAGAGATAAAGATAAATAGGGCTAGACAGAAATAGATACATAGACAGGTAGATAAGTGATAAATGTAGGTAGATGGATAGACAGATAGATAGACAGACATAGATAGATAGATAATGCACATGGTATTACGTGACATTCTAATTTCTATTTAATGAGGAAATTCCTAACAAGAGACTGATCTTTAACTTATTTTACATATTTTTCTCAGTCTTGAAAAACTCTACACTGAAAGGTATCACCATCTTTTAGTGGCCTAGAATACCAAAGGGTTAAATGATCTGCCTACGGACAAAGCGCTTATATGAGTTATTGGCAAGTTGAAAGCACTGTTCCACCTCCCATGTGTTATATGCCAAACTACTTTTTGTCACCTATTCATGACATGTATATACATATACATTTCCATACCAGGGATTTCACTTATGCAACACAGACTTCTCTGTCTATGTATGTATATGTTTATGTACATAAATGAAAGCTCCAATATTTCTATATGCCTATACATGTGTGTTTATATATCTATAGTTATATGTAAAAATCCCTATGTATGCATATATTTAAATATACAAATATTAGAGCAAGATATACTTGCAATAGCCTGAACACACACACTTACATATATATGCACACACACAAGCAAACTCACAAATATGGATTTCAGTATGGATTTTGACACTTTGGAATGGATGGAATGCAAAAATAATGTGTCAAAACTGTGACCCTGAAAATCCGCTGTTTCCATTCACTAAATGATTTTCATCATATTTGACAAAGTAGAAGGAATCTCAAACTAGAATCAGGAATCTTGTATCTTAACTGCAAGTATGCCATGCTCTGTCTAAACTGCTCTTGGGAATGCCGCTTAATTATGAGTCAGTTTACTCCTTTAATAAATGATGGGATTGGACTCTACAATTCCTTTTAGTCCCAAAATATAAAATTTCACTGTCCCTTTCCTTTCCAAGAGATAATAAAAGACAAATGAGGTAAATAAGAAAATGGAAGGCGAAGTAACACAAGGTAATGCAGATGAGGAACTATATCATCAAATTCTTATCTTTTTAGATGGAAAAGTTATAAGTTCCAACCATAAATATCATCATCACAGAGATCACCAATATTTTATTCTTCAGGCATTCATGAACTGAATTCAATCTCCCATGGCCAACTTTTCTCTAGCTCAAACAAAATCAAATGAGGAAATGAATGGAAAAATAAATTTGTAAGGTATAAGACTTTGTAAAAGTTGCCATTTTGCTTTTTAAAAGCCCAATGATCTATAATGGAATATCACAGAACCAGAGTCAAAAAACCTAGTGTTTTAAGTTAGCTCTGCCACTTTCTGTCTGTGTGACCTTGGACAAGTCACCTAGCAACATCCTTGATCACATTCCTTCTCTGTATGGAGGGATGAGAATCTCAGTGCTCCTGATGTAATATGATTTTTTCTTAGGTTCAGATATGATGAAGCTGTTTACAATTCCAAAAGGTTAAACTGATGCAAATTCTTGTTATTACTATATGTTATTATGTGTTACTATAATCAAATGATTAAACTATATGGCACAATATTAGATAACTATGGTCAATAAACTATGGTCCATGGACCCAATCTGGACAACTGCCTTCTACTGCATGGCTGGTAGGCTGGTGCTTTCTAAGTTCACTGGCTATACAAAAAAAAAAAAGCAAAAGGACAGATTTGGCTCAGAGATTCTAGTTTGTTGACTGCCCATAATAGACAAAAAAGCCACCTGATAAAACACAGCTGTTACAGGATATTTGACACATCACTTCTCTTTTACATGCATCACTTCAACCCACCATTATCTTTACAGTAAACGAATGAGTCCATTTCTCTCTCTGCTGACTTTGATTCGATATAGCATATATTCACAGAGATAAATAGCCATGTCTTCACCTGTGGACATTTTGGTGTATATGAAGCAACATGGCAGAGAAGAAAGACTGGGAAGGGGAAAGGAACAAGCAATTATTTAGTGCCTACTCCATGCCAGTCACTGCTAAGATTTTTTTATGCATATTATATCCTTTGAACTTCACAAAAATCCTGAAAGGTGAGTGCTATTAGTATCTCCATTTTATAGTTGAATAACATAAAGCAGATGGAGGCAACACTAGCTGCCCAGGGTTACACAGTTAGGAAGTATTTGAGACTGAATTTGAGTTTTTCCTGCTCTAGGCTCAATATTCTATCCACTGCACCATCTAGCTGGATTTGGGCTTATACTACATCTCTGATACTTATATCCTTTGTGACCTTGGCCAAGTCCTTTACTTCTCAGGGCCTCGGTTTCCCCAACTATAATAAGGGAAGATACCTAGAACATTTACTCCAGGGGTGTTGTTGTAAGGATCAGACGAGATAATGAAAGGAAAGTGTTTCCCAAACCTTAGAGGACTGGCTGTCACCACTTATTATTTGTCCCTGCAAACTAGTGAGGACTGGTTGTGAGGGCATACATCAGCTCTGTGGGTGCCCTTCCTCACTCCCAGGGTCTTCTTTCCCTTGACATTACTTTATAGCTTCTTTGATAGAAATTAAAGGGTTCACAGTGGCATTATTGCCCTTGCCCTCTTCTACTTTGGGAGGGAGAGAACCAGAAGAGAGTGGCAGAGCCAGGGCGGTGTTTTTTCCCCTGGTCGGTTGAATCAAGTAGGGCCTAGCCACTTAATCAAAGGTGGGCAGACAACCAAAGGGAAAGAGTGAAGAATAAGAAGAAGAGGTCAGGCTGGCTCAGAGGGCAGGGAGACATTGGTCTAGGGAGCCCTCTCTGAAGTCTGAGGCCTTTTCTACATCCTTCAGGGGTTCCTTTTTGCCATTATTTCACCCAGTCCCTTCTCTTTTCTGTAGTTCAACCCTATGAAAGAAACATTGAATATGGTGGGCAAGAGGGTCACTCTATCAGTAGGAAGGGTAATCTTCATAGGCTTCTTTCATGAAGGGCAAAAGAAGTTATGAAAAAGAAGAAAAAGGAGATGAAACAAAATGAGACAAAGAAGGAGAATGGGGCATTTTTTTGAGCTAGTAAAAGACACTGAAACTACATACTATGCTATGAAGGCACACGATTCCTGACTGAATGACATTATTTACTCATATGATATTAATAGGGCAGTGGCCATTAGGACAGTACTCTACCATTAATTTCAGAGTAAAAGAGTGAATAACTGACGACATAGACCTAGTGGGAACCCTGACAGGATAAGGAAACTTTACTCCAAGATCTTAAACCTAAAGGAACATGAGTCCATATTCCTTAAAAAGCACAGGGAAAGTGACAAGTAGAAAGAAGAAAAGGGGAAAGGAAAGTGGTCTGGCAAAAGATTTCTTCATTTGTACAATAAGCAGATTGGGCTATATGTCTTCTAAGATCCCTTTAGAATCCAAATCTATGATCTTATGGCATGGCAAATAATCCCACAGGAAAGAAAACATGTTTAGACTTCATGTTGGAG
Organism: Monodelphis domestica; assembly: GCF_027887165.1. Lineage (NCBI taxonomy): Eukaryota > Metazoa > Chordata > Mammalia > Didelphimorphia > Didelphidae > Monodelphis > Monodelphis domestica. Next base: position 228,841,225 of record NC_077232.1, on the reverse strand, counting down.
GTATGAAGGACTTTGATGATTCCCTCTAACTTCTCCCCAAGGTCTTACATTGGTTACTCATGGGAAAGGATATTGTGCTGGAGCAGGGAAAAAATGCCAAAGCTTGACCTGAGTTTCAATGTAGGCTCTTTTAATTAACTTAGAGTCTCTGTAAATTCAGACAAGCCAATTCACTTTTCTGGCCCTCAGTTTCCTTGACTATAAAATCAAAGGGCTAGACTGGATTACATCTAAAATTTCCTTCTAACTTTAGCTCTATAATTCTATGATGCTGTTTAATTGGTCAGACTGGTTCCTGGCTTGTGGATTTGATGCTGACTATATTCTCTGAGACCCTGGGCAATTGTAACTTAACTTCCAAAGAGAAGACAAGTCCTTTGTCAGTTAGCAGTGGATTCTGGAACCTGTATTCCTCTTAGGATAGACATCTTTTTATTTGAATAGTTCTACCTAGATTTCCAACCTTCCATACTTGGAGAGTTTGGATTAGATGAGGTGATGAAGTAGGTAGTATATGTGAGAGGGTATATAAGTAGTATATAGTAATCTTTACTGTTAATGTATTTTCTTGATACCACTATGCTTGTCATTTGAAGTTAATTATCCATATCCTTACCAAAGTATTATGTTTTATAACTAATAGTGAATCCTTTTCTCTTCACAGTCAATTCACAATAGAAATAGGGTTCAGAATATTATGGTGACCAGTTTGAGATAACTGAACAATAGATCCTTGAGGTGACAGTACTGGCCAAAATAAAATGGAGAAAGTGATTTGGGTGGCTTCTCAATATTTCCTTAATATTAAGCTAATAAATAGAATCTGCAAGGCAACCATGAAATAAATGAGGGACAGACATCCTATGAACTGTTTTGAGATCATCTTCTCGAGTAATGTAATATTTTGGTAAGGAATGAAAATAGACTGATTTTTCCATAAGCAATCCCATTGTCTTTCTATTAAGTTTATTTGAAAGATAGTATGAAAAGAGTGAAAGCTTCCTAAAAGATGTATAAGCCAAAAGGGTTTAGCTAGATAATCAAAATAGTTAAGACTATGGATGAAGAATTTCTATTATCCAGAATACAACATGCATTTGATTTGATAACCTACAGAATTTGTCTATCATTAGAGAGCAATAAACAGGTGCATGTGTGTAAAAAAGTATTATAAAACCAATTAAGAAATTTGAAGAATAAGAGAAAAAGATGTCATAAAGGAAATGCAAGATAAGAAATGATCATTTGTTGAAAGAAGGAATAGAGGTAGACAACCAGAGTTTTCCATTTGTGAAAAGTTTTCCCTCATTATGTTAGAAGGGAAGAAACATTCATCATAATTTGGGTGGATGCCCTCTGAAAAAAATTATGTGCAGCAGCATTTTATAGTGAAAAATGCACTGGACTTAGAATCAGAGGATCTGGATTTGAATCCTGGTGTTACTTAATATCTTTTGAGAACACAGGTAAGTAAAAAAAAAAAAACAAAACTCTCTGGGTCTCAATTTCTTCATTTATACAATAAGTGGGTTGTGTTACATGGCTTTCAACATCCCTTCAGAATCTAAATCTGTGGTCTTATGGCATGGAGAATAATCCCACAGGAAAGACAGACATGTTTAGTTTGTTAGTAGAATTTCAAATCTGTTAGTAGATCCAATTTAATATGAGAATGCAAGATTATACTGGAATGAAAAAAGGAATAGATTACATGCTATCTCCATACTCACATCTTTATTTTCACTGTTGGAAAGAGACATGTTTTATGTAAAGAAATGTAATATTACCCTCTCTGTCAACATTTATTCATTTCTTACTTTGTGCTGGGCACTATGTCAAATTCTGTTGATACAAGAAAATATAATAATCATCTTTGTCCTCAAGGAACTTATATTCTAATGAGAAGATACCATGTAAATAACTATGCACATAAAGATGTGAAGAGTATTTGGAAATGATCTCTGAGGGAAGGCGATAAGTGTATTATTCTGACCAGGTATAACCTATTGCCAAAGACTGAAATTCACCTGAATCTTGAAATTAGGCAGAGAATCAAAGAGGTGGAGGGTGTGGAAGCCGCACGTTAGAGGCATGAGATGAAAATGAGTACAAAAAGGCACATAATTAGGAAAGGAAATGTATGAGAAATAGTATTGTTAGATAAATAAAGTATAATGAGGAATAAAGTATAAGAAGACTATAGGAAGAATAAAGGAGGGGGACAGGTTGTGTGAAGGGCTTTAAATGTCCAACAGAAGACTCTTTATTTGGTTTTAGAGATAATAGAGAGGCTATGGGGTTCATTGAGCAGGGGCATGGAATAGAAAAAATCACTTTAGCTGCAGAATGGAGGACAGTTTGGAGAGAAGAAAGACTTGAAGCAGGGGAATTCATTAGACAAGTATTGTTAATAGCCCAGGAGAGAAGTATTAAGGGCCTGAATTTAGGACTATGTCTGTATGAGTAATAGAAGGGGATCTATAAGAGGGGTGGGAAGGCAGAAATGACAAGATCTGATAAGACATTGAATATGTGGGTGAGCAAGAGCAAGGGATTGAGTAACATCCTGAAGTCATGAGCCTGGGTGACTGGCAGGGTGGCAATACCTTTGATAATTTGCAAGTGAGAGGGATTAGTTAGGAGGTAAAGATCACCAAATAACCCATTTGGTGGCTGGTCAGTTATTCAGCCATGATCACAAATCAAAGGAAAAGAATTCATATGTAATTTCAACTAAACAAACTTTGATTCTTGAGAAGATTAGAAGGACTTTTATCTCATTGCTGTGCATAGTACTCCATCAATACATATTAGGATCTTCTCATCCTGAACATTTCTTTTGTGTGTCTTTCCCTAAATTCTCCATGAATGTTTACCCAATATCCTAGAAACATTCTCTTGGTTCTTTTTCACTTTGAGTACCAGTGTAGCACTTGGACTATTCATTTATTGACCCTCAGTTTTATCACCTGTTTATTTTTTCATCACACACATAACTGGTGATTATTGATTATGAGGTCATTTCATATCTGCATTTTATCACCAGTAGTGGACTCCATCTTACTTGAACTCTTCATTCATGTTTCTTTGTACTTAGCTTAAAGCCAACTTTAGTCTAAGCAGAATTGAACCCAATAAGGCAAAAGACTATGGAAACACTGAGAAAAATTTGGGTATGCTATAAAAACCATTGATGACTACTTTCTGTTGAGGCCATATACACCCCATAGTGCCAAACTCAAATAGAAATAAGACAACTACATTGTATATAACGATCCTTTCAGACTGAATACTGATGGGGAAAACCACATGTTGATCTTATTAATATTATCTATGAGCCATTGGTTTTACATTTATTTTGTTAAATATTTACCAATTGCATTTTAATTAATTTAATTTTAATACTTGGGAGTATTGTCTGGTAACTATCTATAGGGATTGTTTTGTATATCTCAAATATATACTCTATAATATACTTGTCTAGTTCATTTCGAATATCTATGTTTTTCTTACTTTACATTTCAAACTGGGTAAACATTAATCAATGAAGATAGCAAGTTACATCTTAGATATCTATTTGGCAGAAAGTTTATTAAAAGTAATAAATAGAGATATATATACCAAGAATAGAAATTACTAGATACATACATGCCAGGTGGAGTCTGCGATGAGTAAAGCAATATTCTAAAATGCTTTAATTGCTTATATTTACATGAAAATCAAATATAAAAGATTTCCCTCAGTATTGCCATTCAAAATAAAAAGAGAGGGAATGCTCAAAGTCCTTTAAGTTTTATTTTTATAAAGTGATTTTTTAAAAAATTGCCAAACTTTTGGAGCCATCCTAATCCTTATCTTCATTAGAAAATACAAAGACAGAAACTATCACAAGGCAGCTGGTTATATTCAACAACAAATCAATTCAAAGTGGAAAGTATCACATTTTCTCAAATTATGTGAATTTCCCCTGATCCAAATACTAATGCAAACACAGCATTTTCATCTTTGTATGTATGGGAAAGCCAGGCCTTTTGAGAGTTCGAATAGCTTTCAAGACTCCTGATTTAAATTTCAAACTCTTGATCATAGCTGGTGAGCAAAGGTTTTTATCTTGGAATTGGAAATTGAGTTCTTTAGCTCTATACCAAGTGATAATATTAAGCATTTTGTTGTATCCACCAAGCAAGCCAAGTTCCCCACTGTGCCTTCAAAGCCAGAGTGAATGAACCATATTTGGATTTGCTTATCAGAAGGAGACATTTATAAAGACAATGCGCTTGTCCTGAAGACTGAGACTCCCGATGCTTTTATATGGGCCTGTGGTGAGCTGCAGAATGGGCCCGAAAATCAGGCTGACATGGTCGCTTAACAAGCTATGGCATTCACTGAAGGCTCAGCAAGCTTGTGATGTCAACCACAGGGCTGATGATGGCAGCCATCATAATTAGAGCACATGAATCAAAAACACCAGGTGAAGGTTTCTGCCTCAAAAGAAAGAAAAGCCAGATGGAGAGAATTACCGTGCCCTTTGACTATTAAGCTCATTCATGCAGCTGGATCACTGGCCAGCCATGGTTGGCTGTATTATTCTGTGGGGCTGCTTGCTGAAGCCCGCCCGCCCCAGCCTTCCCACAACAAGGGGTTGTCAATGGCAATACTGTGAAAACTCCAAAGAAAGTGATACAGTGATAAAGGGGGGAGGGAGGGGAGCACTAGTTGAACAACTATCTCTCACATATTGATATCCTGGAATAAATGTATTTTTGCTTTTCTTATATTCAGGTCAAGAGTTTTTTTAAACTGGGGGGCCACAGAAACCCCAAGCTTTCATGGAGAAACTTCAGGAAATTCGTGAACTTAGATTAGGAAAAAAATGAAAACAAACAAAAAAACCATTGCATCTTCCCCACCCCCCCCTAAATCTTTAACTGGAATTGGGCTCTTCCTTCACTTACGAATTTGTTTTATATCCTGATTCTGAGGAAGGGTCCATAAACTTCAATAGACTGCCCAAGGGGTGCTTGATAAACACCCACACTAAAAAGGTTAAGAACCCTTGACTTCAGGAGGAAAACAAACAAACAAACAAACAAGCTTTGTATGTTAGAGGGCTTAATACAATTTACATCCAAAGTGATTAAGCAGCAGTATTTACAGAGGAGGAAAACCTGGGTAACCTTAACTGATGTGACCTTGAGAGAAATTTGATGAACTTTCCTGAGACTGGAATTTTTCCAACCTTTGTAGACTCTTGATTTTAAAATCTGCCTAACAAAAGCACTGCCAGGAAGGCTGTTATTACTATGATGCTTCTCAATAGGGCGAAGTGGGCTAATTGCAAGCTCTCCATTAAAATAAAAGGAGGTTTTGAAAACAAGTGCAAAATTGACAAAATGTACCATATTGCTCTTTGGGGTGGGGTGGGGGCACTCTGGGGGAGAACATTTGAAATAGCAAAGATGTCTAATATAAATAGATGCCATATAATGATGCAAAAGTAGCTATAAAAGATTTCAGATTATTCAGAAATAACAATTGCCCATCTGACCTTGATATAAATACATAAAACATTAGAAATCAACTTTTCATACATAATTACGAACTGAAAAATGCATTTCCTCCCCTATTTTGACACAATCTACTCTGATCCTACCACAGCATTTATGTTGTGACTTGTTTCTCTGCTTTATGATTTGTTGAGATCCAGAAAATAGATTTCAAAATGGAGAGTTAAATAGCACCTTGTGAGTATGCTTAGATGATTCCTTTAGAACATGGCCTGATTTTCAGTCATTTAGGTTTGAATCTTTTACCAAAACCTCTTGAAGCCTCAGTGCAATGAAGTATCATTCAATTGCCCCATTTACAATCAATTGAAATATCACTCTGGAATAAAAGTCATTCCTAAGGGCATCTATCCTAACACTTAACAACTTTAAGAGAAACACTACACTATGATTGCTATTTATGCCAGCCTTAAATAACCAAGTGGAAGGGATCCTTTAATGAAATGATGTGAAAAATATAACCACATTTTGAAACTTAGATATATGACACTACTTGAATGTCTAATATACATAAACAAAAACTAAATTCACAGAGATTTTATAACCATCAGTGTCAAGAAATGCTATATTATCTTGCAGAGAAAGTAATAGGCATATTTACTGAATCACTCAAAGAGATTGAAGAGAAAATTCTTATCTTCCTATCCATGTGCCTTAAGTTTAGCTATCTCTGGGGGAAAATGCCCCAATATTGTCTAGATAATAAATGAATGTGCTTAGAATTAGGAGATTCAAGCAAAACACAACTGTGCCCATTGCCTACTTTTATTTCTACCAGTCAGCATAGATATTTCTCTTTATGATTTGATTTCCATTTGGAAGTAATTAACCACTTCGTATTAGTTGTAGTGAGGCTCTCCAGTGTGGAGACTATATATTTCTGCATCAAAAGCTTAGGACTTCATTAAGTAAAACTGTTTCCACTTTTTATACACTAATTATAGTCCCAAATGATAAATTCTTTACTTTTGAATGTTGTTTCTTTTTCTTCTCTTCTGGTGAAAAACAAGTCAACAAATTCTAATTAAATTATCATTTCATGCTCCTCATATTTATGAGTAAAGGATAAATGTGATCAGAACTCCAGGAAGGAAAAACAAAGTATTTGAACTGCTCAGTTTTATACCACAAATATTAATTCATGATAGATATTGAAAAGATAAAAATACAAACGACTATCGTGTACTGTAGCTGATAGAGACACCTCTAAGATATCTTTCAATGCCAAGTCCTTTAACACATGAAACCTATAATAACTTCTGTACATTTGTATACTGGAATGGTTAGATAATGACAAGTGATGGCAGTTTGAAATCAACTATTATTCTGCATCTTTTCCCTTGCTACTAACTATACTGATCAAGGATGGAGAGAAGAATAGCTCAATAGAAGCTGACAACAAAGAAAAATGAGAAAGTGGCAAGAAAGGACCTCTTCTTTTTAATGTATTCAAGTTTTCAGGTTCAGTCAAATAATAATAAAAGACATTGAAAGAACTAGCAGATGTAATTGTAGAGATGTTGTAGGTGATCTTTCAAGGAAACATAAGGAAAAAGGTAAGATGTTAGAATATTGGAGATGGATAAATGTTCCTGTTTGTAAAGAAATAGCTTGTAAGTACCTAAAAAAATCATCTGCAATGTCATCATCAAGACTTAATCATGATAAATGAATCTTCCTTTAATTTTTAACAACATTGTCCCCTTTTTGTTAGAGGAACAATGGGGAAACTAGAGAAGTATTCATAAATTTCGGCTAACCCTTTGTCCAAGCTTATTGTGCTACATTATGGACAATTATATATTTCTGTTCAATTTAACTGAATGCGGTGGAGATATTTAGGGGAGATGGAAATATAATTATACAAACTTGGAAGTGGTTGAATGAATCATCCCAAATATTAGTTTTTAAATCAATGGACTTTTATTCTCTAACATTTTCATGATATGAATGAATGCATGGATGCCATGATTATTATTTTTTAATTATAGATCAAAAAAACCAAAACTCTAGGGGACTGATAAAATTAGTTGACAGAGTCAAGATCCAAAAAAGGTGTCAATAGACTAGATTAATGGATCAAATAAAATAAAACAAAATTTAACATGTATAAATATAAAATTGTATACTTGTTTTTTAAAAATCGACTATACAAATACAGAATGGTGGCTAGACAAAAATTATGTGAAAAAATTTGGGAATTTTTGGTAGTTTCATATCTCAGTATGAGGAAAAATGTGACATGGCAGCCACAAAAGATAAACAGAGAAGATCAAGATAGGTAACTGTACATAAAAAAGATAGTACTCTGTTCTGCTCAACAAATATATCAAGCATTATGTTCTGTTCTGGTTGTGACATTTCAGGAATTGGTAATTTGGAGAGCTTTTAGAGAAAGATGCCATAGTGTTAAGGGATCATGAGATTCTGACAAACAAAGATTGTTTGAAGAGTATGAGATGTTTAGCTGAGAAAAGAAAAGACTAAGGGGAAATAAGTTTTTAGGAATTTAAAGTGATACCATGCAGACTGAATTTTGCCCAATGAGTACAAGAAGTAAAGAGGTTCAATATAAGGGAAAACTTTGTAAAAATTAAAGATGTCCCAAAATGGAGTTTTCTTCAACTAGGGTTTTCAAGAAGATCCTCTACATCTACATTCCAGCGATATTATTGGAAGTGTTCCTTTTTGGATATGCATTGGATTAGATGGCTTAGGAAGCCACTCCCAAATTTGATATTGTATGAATTCCATGGTTATGCTTAAGGCAACTTGCTGGATATCAAACCCACCAAGCTTTTAGATATCTTTGATTTACCATTTCATACATATCATTAATATATAAAGGAATCATATACAGAGAGATTAACAATTAGAAGGGCTTTTAGAGGTCATCTAAATTTCATTTAACAGATGAGGAAACCGAGGAACAGAAGACTTTAGTGGTTTTCCCTATACTAATAGTGAATGACAGAGACACAGTATTAAAAACCATATTATTTTACTCCACATCTTGTAAACTTTCTAGCACATGTACAACATCCCCCAAGGCAGGTCTTGACCTCTTGATTAGGCAGTTTATTCTGGTTTTAAAATTATTTTGCCCTGGGTTAAAATTCTGCTTTTTAAAAATCTCATCTTACTTTTTAAAATTTTTTTGAGGACAAAGATCCTGACTTCCTAGTCTTAAAATCCCTGTAATCTTCACCCTTCAAACAGCATAAACTCTATTAATATTTAATGATGATTGACAAATAGAATAACTTGTTTTGGGGGGTTTGTGTGTGTGTATACAACAAATAGGATTTTCTGGCACAATATACAAAAATTTTTGGGACAATTTTGCTTTGAAAAATAAATCAATCTAATTATTCTAGAGGATAGAATTGGGGTCCAAATCTAGAAGTAATGAAGAAATAGTTTTCATCTCAATAATTAAAAAAACACATTTTGATAAAGATGGAAATGTATAGCCTCTGAAGCTCCATCTGAACTTATAGAATATATATATATAGAATAAGATTCTATAACTATACAATTTCCCTGGGCACATTGGATGGCCAAGAAACTGATGAGATTTCATTGGTTTCCATTACTTGATTTTTGCTTTAGGGCAGAAGAAAACCCCAAATATTGAAAGACCCAATGATAAGGAATGATTAAATGTAGCAGTTGCATGTGTACTTCTACCAGGTGCTAATTTTCTCACACTTCTCTTCATAGCTATGTTCCAATGTGGAAGTGTAGGGGAAAGAGTTGGATCCAATGTGCTCTCTCCTACCTCAGAGACACATCACAGACCATGAACTCAAATGGTGTAGGGAGTAGATACAGTGCCATATGAACAGAAAAAAATAATAAACATGGTTCCAAGAGATCTGAAATACTATAATCTTTTCAGCATTCATATGCAAAGTAGGTGTTAAACAGTTTTCCTACCATACAATAGCAAAGTATATGGAAGTTTATGAATCAACCTGAGAGGAATATAAGGGCTGGTTCAGTGTATAGGAAACATAAACAAGTATAAACACTTGGAGAAGTGTGAAGATATACATTAATATCAATTCAACGAGATTTTAGGACTTTGGATTTGCCATTGGATGAAACTAAGTATCACTAGGCCTAAAATATCTTACAATCTTTGGGAATTAGTCATGAAAACAAACAAAGCAATAGGCTATCCGGCTTTGAGGAGAGAAAGCAAAAAGTTTTCAAAAAGTGATCCAGTAAGAGAAGAATCCATCCCTGGAAAGACAATAGTGTTGTCCTTCCCCTTTGTGCCTTTTCCAGAGGGAAGGAGAGAAGGTGGCATGTATTTACTTTCTTTCTCACACTATGTAAGTATGGATGCTTTCTTTTCACTGATACTGTGTATATTTGTGAGATAATGTACCTCAAATTCAGGAGGTACTTATTATGTTGCTTCTGTTCATGTGATGCCATTTCAGCAAATGCCTTTACCTTGAGGTAACTGTGCCTTCTGGCTGAGTAAAGGAAAATTGGGAACAATACTTTTTAGGAATTGAGAACCAGAGATTAACTTGAAATAGGGATAGTTATCCCTTGGAGAACACAGTCTTTGAGTTTGAAATTGGGGGATGTAACTTGGAATGGTGCCATAGATATAATTCCTGCCAGCTACCTCTTCTTATTCAGTTATATCTCAGCATTTCCTCTCCTGCTTCTTTCAAGCTACTTCACTTAGCATTCTTTGAATAGTTACTTCTCATCGTACTTTACCTAGGTTAACAAATGCCATTTCTTATCTCAGGGCATTATATTGTTCACCCATTTTTATTCTCAACTCAAACCCTTCGAATTTCATTAATCCTTAACCCTCTTCAAGCCAATATTTTCATTATTGCTTCACATGCTTTTTTACTTTATTGTGTTTCTTTTAATAAAACATGCTTTGTCTTTTAATTACTTGTGTGTGTGAAATCTTCTTAACTGTTTTTTAATCTCCAAAGCAGAAGTTCTAATTTCATTAAAAACAACAAAGCAAGCAACAAGATTTCCCTGTCCTTAAAACCCTTAGCAACTCAATAAGGTATTTAGCATACAGTAGGTAATCCATAAATGCTTCTTGAAAGAAGTTTTTGACTGGTGATATGAATACTGAATTAGAGAATATACTCATTAAATTGTCCACTGACATGAAATTAGGTAGTACAATTGAAAAAAACAAATGAAGATGCAAAATGAAGTTGACAAGCTGAAATGAAGGGCAAATGTAAATAAGATGTAGAGCAATAGAAGCAAAATCTAAGTAATTCAGTTAGGACTAAAATAAAAATGACATGAATAACAAATGGAGGCAAAGCTTACTGGGCATAAGAATAGAAGAAAATAATTTAAGGAGATGACTAATTTAAGTATCTTCTGTATTTTGGTTTATGATTATGGACAACATGGTAATAACTGACAATTAAGTACTTTAATTTCTGCATACCATTTTGTATAGATTATCAGATCTGAGTCTCCTAACAGTCCAGTGAAATGGGTATTAATAATTCCATTTTACAAATGGGAAACCAAAGTATAGAGTAGTCAAAAGGCTTGCCATTGATAAAGAAGCTAATAAGAGTCAAGAGCTCTACTATGAATCAAGATCTTTTTGATTTCATGTCTAGTAATCTCTCCCCTTGAATATGATACTCAGTAGTTAAAGATAAATTATTAGTAACTATTCTTTGAGAACATTTTCCAGTTGCTCACTGTCATAAAAGTAAAATTTTGTAGATTTGGTAACTTTTTAACATTAAACTTCAAATATAATAAATCAACAACATGGTAGAAAGGGGTAGAAAAGCCACAGATCTATATTCAAAGAGGCAATTTAAACAATTACTCATTTTATTTTTAAAATATTTTTCAATGCTTAAATGATGCATTTTATTTTCCTTCCCCCTCCCAGAACCAATAAGTAATTCCACTGGATTATACAAATGTTATCACTTGATAATATTCCCTATTATTCATTTTTGCTATAAGCAATCTTTTAAAGCCATAACCCCAAGTCATCTACCCATATATACAAGTGATAAGTTAGATGTTTTTCATTTGTGTCTCTACTACCATAGCCAAAGATGCATTTTAACTTCACTGAAATAAAATCTGAATGCATACTTCAGAGCTCTCTTTCACATTTCAAAATGGAGCATTTATTATATATTAATTGTGGATCTTCTAGACTATATTGGTGGTGGTGGTGTGGACATTGAATATAGAGCAGGAGAAATTAGATTGGATGGTCCAGATGTCCTGACTACAGGGTTTTGGGGGAAAATAGAAATATATTACTGTGAGCACTTTGAGAATCTGTTTTTGTGGAGGAAAAAAGAAGTAGGCAACTATCTTTTTAGTCTAAGTATCTTCTGAGATAACTCTCAAGTTTTCCTACATTGGCTCTGTAATAGAGATACTAACAAAAGCAACATAGAGAAATAAAAGCAAATACCATGTTGGGTTTTACTCTAGGCTACAGATATTTCTTATTAGTATTGTGGTATCTATTGTTTAACCAAAAGAAAAAAAAAGTGGGCAGGCATAGCTGCCTGTTTTCTTCTTTTTGACTCACTGCTCCACCTAAGATTCTGGAAAACAGGTCAATCTTCTCATATTAAAATTTATTAATGTGAATGAAAATATTAGGATGTGATATACATGCACATATGTAAATATATTTACACAGAAACATCTGTGTCTGAAAGCAAACATCAATAAAACCCTTTTGATGTACAGATGAAATTTTTAGAAGTACTAGAAAGGGACATCAACAGAGCAACTGTGTTACCATTCTGTTAAATTATACATATATACACATTTATATATGTGCATGTACATGTTGGTAATTATATGATGAAAAATCCAAGGTTTCTTAGAGAACTATTTAAAAATATTTTTGTTACATTAAAATGTTACTTTTTTAAAAATGGCTAACTTTACAATAAGGGAAGAAAAAACCCTAGAAAACACAGTGGTGTAAAATTCCCTCATCCTTCAGCTGAGATAGCCATAATGAATTCTATGATATATGTGTGCATTTGATTAATGTATATATGTGAAGAAATCAAAAGAATCATGAAAGGATTGCTTTATTCATTCTATCCCAGTAGCAGGAACAAAAATGCTGTACTATCATTGATAGATTAAAAATGTCTTATTTTTCTATGGGAGGATAACAGCTCCTATTTCTTCAAGGTGATTTTTCAGGAAATGTCCATCAAATAAAATTACTTTTAATATCTTTGAATTTCCTTGACCTTTAAAAATTCCTCAATTCTTCTCAGAAAATTTTCTTCCTTTCTGAAGGTGTGAGTTTCCTTTACTAATAATTAACATGGGTAGGTGAAATTCTTTTTTGAAAATGAATCAAGGTTAACTATCCTCCTCTCCCAGAGTCCACTACCTTCTCACCATATATGGTAGGGGCACTTTTAAAAAAAGATGAACTTGTTTGATGCAGGCTTTCTGCCTTCTCCAAGATTTCCTCCCTGAAACTGAATTCTGGGCTTATTTTCCAATTTTTACATAGTTCCATATTACAAAGAAAGGGCAGAGTAGAGTGTAGTACTATAAATGGCTGGTCAGCCAATGTATCTATCAGAGCAGTTTTTAAAGAGAAAAACAGTATGAATCATTCGTCTCATTAAGTGAATCTAGGTATTCCCCCTTTGCAAAAGTGTTGGTTACAAAATTCTAGATGGTTCTACTTAGCTCTTTTCTTTTCTTATTAAGATATGTGGGTTAAAGATAAACATGATTAGGAGGCATCAGAAAAATTTGACAAATCTTCATGTCCAGAATAATGAAGCGCACACAAATTTGTGTGTGTGTGTGTGTGTGTGTGTGTGTGTGTGTGTGTATTTCCCATGGCACTAGGCAGACTGTCTTGCACAATGTAGAGTTCATTCAAGAAATACCTGTTCTTGTAATGAATACATGGAAAAAAACAAAGCTAACTCAAACCAAAAACAAAACAGTGTTACAATGTTAAAACAACAACAACATCCCTCCTATAAGGAGACATTCCAGAATGAATGGTTTGAACGCCAGCATCTTTGCATGGTACAATATGTCAATTGGCCTCAAAACCAACAGCAATACTGAAAATATCTTGTAGGTAGGAACAGACATTCCATTATTTCTTGTTCAGTGAATGAATATAAATAAATAGCATAAAGCTAGCCAAAGCTTAGGTTGAAAACAATTGAAAACAAATTGAAAACATATTGAAAACAAATAAAGCTCTTATATGAGGATTCAACTAACATTTCTGAACAAGGAGTCATTTAAAAGCCTGATATTCTTGAGTGATGATATATCAATGGACTTTGAAAATAACATACTTCTGTGGTCTCCCTTTCTACTGAGGGGTAATAGGATCATGCAATTTCATAATTATTGAGTGTCTCCTTTTCCTCATCTATCACTTACACAGTTGTCACAAAAAGTACAAGTCTTGCTCCTCTGCTTAAAATGTTTCAATATTTTTTAATGACAATTTAGATAAAATTCAAATATTTAGCTTGGTATTTCAAGCCCTTCACATTCTGCTGCCTGTCTACTATCCCAAGTATATTTCACATGACTTTTCACATATTCTATGTTCTAACTACTTTGGCTCATTTGCTATTTTCAGAGCTCAGCATTTTATCCATCTCCCAACTCTGTGCCATTGGAGAGGTTTTCATTTACTTAGAGAAAACAAAACCCCTCATGCCAACATTTCTTATAATCCTTATTTTCAGTCAGGGTTCAACTGTGGTTCTCCAATGGAAAGCTTGTTTATTGGTGCTTTCTTCTTTATTTTTTTTATATCCCTCTATTCTAGAAGAATGAAAGGTCCTTTGTAGTTTTGTATTATTGGTTCCTCCCCTCCTCTAATCCCATCGAGAATTTATAGATACCCTATGCCCATTTACAGTGGATTATTTCTATGTTCAAGTCATGACTGAGTTCCATAATTTGCTCTTGAGCTAAAAACTGATTATTCAGGGCACCATAGCTCATAAATGAAGATGCAGTTTCTAACACTTTTTGGTGTAGCTCTGGAGGTGATAAGATGTGATGCTATGGAGCAGTAGGGAAGTACAGCATCAATTATCCCTGATTTAATGGCTCATAGGTTTTGGGTTGGAGTCTCAGAGATCAGCTTCTCCATCTCCTTTATTTTACAGTAGAATAAACCAAGATGTGCAGAGGCTAAATGACTTTCCCAAAGTCACCTAACCCACAGTCATCAGAAATAAGACTTGATTCTATCCTCTAGACTACAGAGACAATAAGCCCTTTTTATCTGACCCAAACATTTCATTGACAACCAAAAGAATCTCAATGAAACTTTTTTTGTTTTATGCAATGCAACAAATTATTGGACAGAATTTAATTTTTAAAACCATGAATATATATTTTCCTGAAGTTATAACTAAAATGAAATATCAAAATAATGAAATAATATTAGCATTATCACAAAAATCCCAATCTTATATTCTGTAACAAACAGTAAAATACATGAAATAGGTCTAAATTAGTTTGAGGATGCCTTCATATGAACTATAGAATTTTGAAGTAAAAAGGACAATAAAAAAGCCAAGTTAATCCAGCCTTTACTTCATAACGGAGGAAAGTGAAGAGCAAAGAAGCTAAGTAACTTGACCAAAGTCACAGACAGGACAATAATCTAAGTCCCATTATTTCCAGTCCAATATTCTTTCCAAAAGAATCTTAATAACAACTGAGTTACAAAAAAGATTTGCAGCATAAATGTCTTATACAGATAAAGAGCCAGACTGACTTAAAGAAAAGCTTTCAGAAAATTGCAACACAATAGAATCCAATCAAACAATTATGAATTTCATAATGAAATTCACACATGAAATGACGCAGATAAGCATCCATTGTAAAAGGAAAAAAATTCATGAAAACATGAAATAAGTTAGTTTAAAGGTCATTATGTTGAAAGCTTTCAAGTGTTCACAGCAAAACAAAATTTCTAAGATAAAAAAAACATGGAAAGGAAATGGAAATGAAGAAAACCAAAGGAGATGGAAGATGAGTCTCTCGTCTTCTTCAGACGTTTTATGTTTTCATGTTGTTCTTATGTTTTAATTGCCCATAAGATTGTGACTACATCTATGCCTATAAATATTTTATGTCTCCTGCTATCACATCATAATAAATCATTTGATATTGTTTGTGTCTTTGGTAGGAATGTAGCCATTAGAATAATAAAAGCATACTTGTGGATGGCTTTAAGTTTTACTTTTGATGGGGAAATGCATAGTTATTTTGCTGAGCAAAACATCAGTAGTTTGTAGAACTGCAGTAATATAACTTTTCCAAATGTATGATGAAAGATTATTTTAATTGAATACAAAAACCAGGTATTGAAACTTATGTTAAAAAAAGTTTTGATACTCTCTAAAAATGTTAGTGTATGCAAAATTTAAGGCTTCTTTCCCCCCACATATTAAAGTTTCTGATATATTCTTATGAAGTCTTTTCCTGGTTTGACTAGAATTTAAAATTCTGGTTTTTAAAAAGAACTTTTTCCTTAAGTTAGAAGGGTTGGAATAAAAAATTAAATCAACAACATAACATTATCACAGAAGCCTACATTATGTTCCAAATCAAAACAATGTAAAATATCAATTATTTCATCAATTATTTTATATTAATTTCTGCTAAGTGCCACTGGTTAAGGTATGAATTACCTTTTTCCTTCAATCCCCAAAGGAGAATCAATTAAATAGTAACAGGATGTAAAAACAATTGGAAATTTTTCTTGCCAGAACAATTAAATTGGATTTACCATTTCAGTCACAAACAAATTGTTTTTAAGCCTACTGGATCATAACAAGTTTGTAGGTTCTCCTCAAATTCAACATTTCTCTTAATTTTGTCTAAGAATTTTTATATATTTTCATGCTGAAGCTTATGTTTTGATCACTAGGCTATGAAAATACAAAAAAGCAGAGAGACTCATACTTTTTGTCTTGATTTAATGTTTTCATTTGTGAAAATGTAGAGAAATCAACAGTAGTTCTGGATTTGATTCTCAAAATAATGAGGATTAGAAATATAGGTTCAAAGCTATGACTAAAGAAAGCTTTGGAGAAATGAAAACAATATTTTAGAATTTGTGAAAGGGGGAAGAAAATTGGGAGTATTGGATTTGGGGAGAGTGGGTTTGGAAGGGTTTAGAGAGAGAAAGGAGAGGTGGCATTGTAGCCAAAAACTAATGGAAAAGGAAGGGAAGGAAGAGAAGGGTGAGGAAAAAGAAAGAAGGTAAAAGGAAGAAAGAGAAGGAGGGGAAGGAAAGTTAATGCAGAAAGAATGGGAAGCTATTAAGAATGAAATTCTGAAAACATCAAGATAAAAAAAATTGATGTGATAGAAAATGGGATAGTTTTCTAAAGAGATCAATGTCACAGCAATTAAAAAAAAATAAAACACATACAGTAATGGGACAGTATAGTTCAAGAAACATATCAGAATTCCTAAGGTCTGAATGAACTGAATGAGACTGGATGGGAAAGTTAAGCTTAATGACAATGAGGGGTTTTGAGTTAATCATGGTTAGAAAAATTGGAGAACTAAAGAAGGGCTGAGGCTATTATCTGGGTTAGAACGACTTATAATCACTAATAGCAAAGAAGGCAGTGCAGTGGACCTTTATTTTAATCTTACCAGGAAAAACAACCTTTGAACTAAGTTATCTGGCTTCGATGAACTATGACTTTGAATGCTGAGACAACATGGCAGATGTGAATGCTGAGACAGCGTGAATCATCTCTGAAGGATGGCAGAGAACTGAAATAGAATGAGTGGAGTGAAAAGTTTCCATATTTGAAGAAAAGTGAGGAGTTTATACACTACAGGCTAGTGTATGTCACTTTGATTTTAGCAGTACTCTAGAATATATTATTATAGATACAATTGAATTATATGAAATATATTGAAAAAAGAATCAAGATTCAAAATATAATGGCAGAGAAGAACATACATACATGTGCAGAGAGTAAGATGGTAGAACAAAGTCCTAGTGCATCTGGAGAGGAATAATGGGCTGTAATAGTTTTCTAAAATGACTTAAATTAAGGAAGGGGGTATTTGGTATATTTTAATGGAGGTTACAAATGCTAAGACCAAAGCATTTTTGCTTCTAACACCAGGGCTGCCTAGGAATTACAGTATTTATCATAATAAGGGTATGTTGAACTTTGTTACAAACTCACGTATGTAAAACATTTTAAAAGTAAGAGAAGGTGCAAATATTTTTTTTTATTCTAAGATTATTCTTTACCATTAAAATGTATTTCATGGGTGGATATAAATCAGTAGTAACAGTGAATTACAGAGTAAAGAATTGGGAAGGAAACCCAGAGGCCATCTAGTGCAATCCATACTCAAATCTCCTCCCCATCATAAGCTGTTATATATGAGATACTTAAAAATATTTAGTGACATCAAAATCAGTGCTACATGTAACAACTGACTGCACTTTGTAGAGGTTGGAAATTCTTCCTTACATCAAGTCTAAAATTGCATCTTTGTAATTCCTACTCATTTCTCCTAGTTCTGCCCTCTGGGGCCACCCAGTATTCGATCTTTAAAAGGACAGCCCTTCATACTTGAAGACAGTTATTTTGGTCCCCCAACTTTTAGTCTTCTTTTCTCCAGCCTAAGCCTCCTTCAAATGATCCTTACTATTGCATAAACGCAAGCCTTTCACCATTGTGGTTACCTGCCTGTGAAAACTCTACATCTTATGAATAACTTTCCCATAATGTAGGCTATCGGCTTTCTAGATTCTGTTCTTTTACTTCCTTCTAACCTTCTTGCGGTATTCATCATTGTAGAGCTGAATACTATGAAATCTGATCCCTAGATCAGTGTTCTAAGTAGCACAATTAAATGAGGAAGAATTTATCTAACATTTACAGTGAGCTCCAAACCAAAGAGGTAGCAAGCTGTCCATCTCTTAAAGAGCAGTTGGATAATTACATTTTAGAGATATGATAGTGAGGATTAGTGCATTAGGGAGTAAATTGGACTAGATGATCTCTAAGGTTGGTTTCAACCCTAAAATGTTATGATCCTCTAAGTTTTCCTTAAAACCCCACTATTTCTTTTAATCACTGCAGATAGGATGAAAGGATTTAGGTCAAGAAGGATCTTTAGAGGTCTTTCAATCTAATTCCGCATTACCCCATTTTATAGGGAAGGAAACTGAGGTCTAAGGTTATAAGATAGTAAGTAGCTGAGCTGGCTTTGGAGTCTAAGAATCATGTGTCTAATTCCAGGGCTCTTTTCATTTCTCCTTTCTGCATCTCTCCAAAATGACAACCTAGAAGGCTACTTTCTTTCCTTCTTTCTAGCAAAATTGATACATTCTGGAGTTGTAGTTTTAGGACATAGTCTGAACAGAATTTTTCATCTCATGCAGGCAGACAGAACATCATTTGTGCTTCATTATTTATGTATATTTCAATTCCCACTGTTAAGCCAGGGATATTTTAACTATCTTGTATGATCGCCTGAGCCTCTGACAAAGTATTTGTGCCCCAAAGGCCTGGAAAAATATTTGCTTTTCTTGAGTCAACATTTTTTAGGATATAAGAAATTGTCCTTAAATAAAACTTCAGGAAAATAATGCCACATGTAGCACCCTGTTTCATTTTCATTTAGTATGTCATGGAATTCTTATATTTGTGGAAATATGACCATCTGCTGAGCATGCAGTAACTATTGGGCATTCTGATGAATACTTCATTCCCTTTAAAATATAATCCAGGAATAAAGGATTTTGTTGTGGCAAGAAATATTTTCCCTTTTCTGGCTATCAAAACCTTTTCCAACACACACATAAACATACAACTTGCTTATGATTAAAGAAAGCTTTCAAGTATATGTCAATTTTTCATATATCTTTAACATAAAATAACACTTTTTTCTAAGCTGTCCACTTGAAAATTATTATTAAATGAAATTATCTGAAAAGTGGTCAGTGCATTCTTGATTTCTATTTGGAAAAAGTGTCATGCTAAAGAGTCGGTGGTAGATGGCCAAATTGAAACTCATATACTGCACAAAACATTCTAATGGAGTAAAAAAAAATAAAAGCTTTATTTGTTTTCTTTTATTAGGGGAAAGTCCATATAGCTCAAGGAAAAGTAAATTGAAACATTATTTAAAAAAACATATTGCTTCTAGAATATGATTATGGATTGCCCATTCACCTTTATTCATTAATGATTGATTGTTAAAGATCTTAAGCAAATATGATGTACAGATGGTTATCTTTCAGCTGATGTTACTGAGCCAAAAAGTCCCTCAAGTTTTATGAGACTGAAAACACCAAATTAGAAAGAAAACATCTTTTCCAAGTTATATTCCCCTCAGAAAGAGTGGGTTTATGATGGTAACCCTAAAAGTTCTATTTATAGAACTACTGAATGGCACCACCATAATAAATCCAAACTGAGCTTATATATTGCAAACATTCTCAATGATGAAGCAATTCTTCAAAACTCAGGAAGTGTTCAAGTAATATAATCAAATTTCTTTTTAGTGGTATAATTTACACTTCTTCCTTTCCTAACTCCCAGGTGTGGAAGTCAATTCCTTCATGTCTTCATAAAGGCAGATTAAAAAGTCAGAGTCCAGTAAGTTTTAATGGGAATAAAATCTGATACAAAATAGACTTCATGTTGTAGAGGAACATTTTTCTTCACTGCCTCTGATTATGCCTCTAGGTTTGCTATGATTATATATATATATATATATGTGTATATAAAGAACATTAAAATCAGGATGTAAATTTTTAATTATTTTTACATAATATTTGGAGATATAAGAAATAAAAGTTCTTTATATTTAAAAAACTGATAGGTCTCTTTTTACTCTGACTATAGCTGAGATACTGTTAAAATCACAATTCATGAGAGCCTTGGCCTTCTGTGATTTAACATACATATTTTGTTTCAGATTTGCACTTTCAAATTGTTGGGTTTTTTCATTTTTTTATTTTACAGTCAATCAGGAAGTAAAATGGTAGTATTCAGACTGGTCTGGTCATTTCTCCATCAGTAAGCTACTTAATATTAAGGGTGGAACAATTAGAGAATTATACAATTACATTTTTTTGTCAGATTCCCTTTCCTAATTAGTAAGAAAAAAGTATCACCTCAGAAATTTATGGTTAGAGAAGTTAAAACAGGTCTACTGAATGGTATGAGAGAATAACCTTTAAGTTCCTAAGAAAATAAAGCAAATCTATTATGCCATTCTTAATGTGGAAGTCAAGAATACTGGGCACAGAATCTGGTAGGAATCCTACCTGAAATTGTAGGTACAATTAATTCAAATTAGCATAATTATATAAGTGTAGTACAAAATGTAACACAATAAGAGAATAGCACAGAAAGTTATTAGCATTAACTCTTCCTTTTGGCTAAACAAAGTCTTTAGAAATAGTAACAGAGAAGGACAGAGATAGACTCAGAAACAATGACAGAGACAGAGATACTTGAACCCTGTCTTTTCCATCTGAGATCAGCTTTCTATTCATTTACACCATCAATGAATCAATCAATTCATCAATGAACATTTATTAAATGCCTACTGTGTCCTAAGCACTAGAGTAACAAAGAGTTAAATGCATCTCTGGCTTCAAGAGACTCACAATATTTTAATAGTTTAAAAGCCAAGCTCAATGTCCAGAAGAAATGGAATAGTTTTCCTTCCGATATTTACTGATTATGTGGACCTGGACAAACCTCTGAATCTCTTCTTAGTGCCCCAAGCAACTCTCTAGGTCTCCAAATTGCAGAGCAGGTGAGATCAATGCATTTGGATTTTATTGTATTTGTGGTTTTATTTCTATAGAAAACTTATAATGAGTAAAATACACACTTGAGCCTATTATGTAACTTCAAGTCAGTGAATTATCTGGGGGTGATGAGAGGCAAGGTACACAGCATCATTCAGTCAGTATGTGTCCGAGATGGAATTTTATCTCATTTTATCATTTGCGACTATGTCTCCCTTTCTTGCCTAGGCTGGTAGAAGAGTAGCCATTGGGTCTGCTTCCGTAACTGAGCAACACATGAGATCTAAACTGCTCCCTTTGTTTCCAGTCTCTTGTACATCCCTTCTTGTTGGTCCTTCTTTCTCAGGCTTTGTCCTTTTGGTACCATATTTAGTTCAGAGACTCAATTAGGTTTAGTCTACTTGTATATTGGAACTTCCAGGCTTAAAGGAATCCACTAGGCTCAGCTTTAGTAGTAGCAATTACTATTTCTGATGTGGAGGCTGCCCCTATTAACACACGTGCTTCAACATACATACATGTGTTTGTCTCTATATAAATACATATGTTTCTATGCATGTGCTTCTGTAGGTAGTGTATTTATAAGCAACTGTGGCTAGATGGTGTGAATACAGATAGATGTCAAGCACTGTGCTAACTAAGCTTTGGACTACACGCTTGGGACCATATTAAACCAAGACAATCAGGTGGGTCAAGATCTCCTTAAACACAGTAGGAGTAAGTTGCCATGGGATATTTGTAATGCGATTCAGTACAAAATAAAAATGGTTCCTAATTATTATATGTTTGGGACCGCATATTTGGGGAAGGAGGAGCAATTATTTTTAGTTGATACCTGGTAATTCTGCTATTAATTACAGGCATTTCAGAATACAGAAGGCTATTCCTCTACTTAAGAACAGTAAGTAAACTGCTCCCTTGGTAGTACTTTTGTTTATCCATCAAAATACATACAAATCAATGATTTCAAATAATTCATTCATTAGCAAACAATTATTTCTTTTTCTCTCCCCTCCATGTAACTAATACAACTGTTTTTTTTACCTTATTTGATGGTTTTGAGAGATGATTCATCACCCATGTATGAAGTACCATTTTTTATTTTACTCATCAATAACCATGACAATGATAATACATTGTAAGACTGATAATGATGAGTGTGTTTTTTAACCAGCTAGTAAATATTAAAAGATCAATACATCTGTGAATGTCTGCCTTAAAAGATAAACTAATTATGATATTATGAGATGTTTTGAATGGTTTAGGTAAGATACAAACAACTCTGTTGATGGAGAATGGTACATTATGAACTACATATGCCAAAATGGTCAGAATATATAAGAAGGAAGAAAAGGCAGGATGTACAGTAGAAGGGAGAAAATCTAAATGAAATACTATATAGCAATGATTCATAAGGGCTAAACAACTGAGGGTGGGTGAATTCAGGAAAAAAAAGTCATTAAATAATTGACCTTCAAGTACAAAGGGCAAACAGTGCTGGGAATAAGCCAGAGAAAGATTTAGAGCTGGAAAGGAGAATAGAGATCACCTTGTTCAAACTCTCTATAGATAAGGAATTGGGAACTCAGCCAGTAAATGATTTGCCCAAGGGCATTCAGGTTGTAAGTAACAGAACTGGAACTTGAACCCAGGGCCACTAATGTCAAATATAATGCTCTCTCTTTGGCAGTTAAATAAAATTGGAATAAATTATCTGAGAGTCCAATGTTTTCTATGTAGTCAATACCTTTTACAGATGAAGAGGCATGCACTTTCATTTACATCCCATAAGAATGGCTTACAAAGAGGTAGACTGACTGACTTTTCAGGACACACTATCTTTTAGTCAGTTGTATACTACTCCAACATAGGAAACATCTTTTTACTTGTTTTTACTGCTCAATTATCTGAATCTGTGATATCATAGATTTAAATATTTGTTTCAGTGATGCAGATTTCTGTGCATTCTCTCTTGAACCCAGGGCCTCTAATGTCAAATATAATGCTCTCTCTTTGGCAGGTTCATATCCTCTCATAAGTTGATTGTCATAGAAATAATTTTCTGATGAAAAAATAAAATAAAATTTTGGCTTATGATGGAAACTTCCTCAACTTGATTTTATTAGTTTCATTATTAATAGGACTAAAAAAGATTATAGAATGTTGGCACTGTAAGTATGTGATATTGTTCTGTACTTGTAGGAAAAATGGGATAAGAATTTTAAAAACAAAATTAGAGGATCTCCCAAGTGTCATTTAGAGAAAGCTTACTCCAAACTTCTCTAATGCCTCTTTGTGGGGTGGAAGAGATGTTGGGTTCTTGGAGGCCCTGATTTTGAGTAGAGCCTATTAGTTCTGTCAAGCTGAAGAAAATTTACCTATGGGATGGACTACATGTCTGCCTATCAAGGATTAGCCTAACTGATTTCCAAGAAATGAGTCATATAATGATAACTTTTCCAGCTATAACAATGCAGAAATGCCCCATCTGTCTAAGAAGTGGAATTGCAATATACCAGAGTGCACCTATAAGTAGAAAAAAATATTTTCTGTATTGAACATTAGAAAGAAATCGTATAGCAGATTAGAAGTAATAATTTATATTGGAACATTATTTAAATTCTACTTCAGTGAAATCTGACAACAGAAAATGTTACCATCTGGAACTGTGAATGAGGAGGAAAAATGTACTGAAGTATTAGCTTAAAAGGTGAGTCTTCAAAATTTATTGAAAAGATAATGTTTGCCTAGCTTATTTTATGGCTGAAGTTTCAATCAAGAGTGCTCTCTGTCTTCATAATCCCCTAAGGGAGAAGATATACAAAAGTCCAGAGGAAAAAGTACTTTCAAGAAATTTGGGTTCTGGTTCTGACTGCATTATTTTGCAGGGCAACCTTGAGAGATACCATTTAATTCCTCTGGGTCTCAGTTTTCTTATGAGGTATTGGATTAGTGGTTTCCTGGGGTCTCTTCTGGCTAAAAAAAATTTATGCATCTCTCTCTGAAACAGGAAGTCTAACTTTAAATCACCTGTCTGAAAGATCCTTGGGAGACTAGTTTTAGTTGATAACTTGTGATAATCCTTCCTGACAATGAAATTAGACAGAAAGGTATTCTTTCAAATATTTACAAGCCTGCACTTAGCTTGAAGTTGGGCCTTACAAAACCAGTAATGACTCTTTTATTTATTAATCTATTCTACTCTGCAAGGTACAATTACCCAGTAAACATCATCCTAACATAGTTTAAAAAGCTAATTAGTTCCAGGTCCTTTGGAAATGCTCGAGCATTTGGGTATCTCCGATAATTCTATTCAACCCCTGCAATGCTGGAGGGTTCCCAGGTTGTATAAATGGACACCTTCCCAGAATTCACAAATGATGGTTTCACCACCCACTCAGTTTTATCTGCAGACTGTGTGGTTTTAAAATTAAATTCATTAAAGTTTAGCAACCCTTGTGAAGTGACCCTGGAAGTATATCCACAGTCCGGAGATGAACACCAACTTAAAAGTCAAGACCTAGCCCTCAGTTTCTCAAGATGGTTTTTGCAGGATGAATAAACACAGAATATTCTTCCCAAGTATTTAATGCAAGTCCATCCTTTGTCATATTCCGAAGAATGCTTGGGAAGTGAATAGGGGAGCAGTAGTCGAAACAGTAACTGGCTGTCAGTGGTACAGTTTGTCATTGTTGCTCAGACTAAAGGCAGACTGTCACAATAAACGGCATTTATTCCTTTCATATTTGTGGCTTAGGGCTGGATGAGGGGAGGTGTCACTGGTGGTAATTGCAGAACACATAAATAATAATAGCAGCTTGCAAATCATAGATCAAAGAAAACAGTGGGAGATGGCAGTGATGAAGGCGAGAAAATGGATGCTTCCAGCACAAACGAATTTACTGCCCTTTTTAAAAATATATTTTCCTGCATAACAGTAAAAATGGAATACTTTTGCTTGATGCTTATGCCACAGGTAGAGAAGATGAAACTTCTAAATCATGGGTTTCATGAATTATTTTGAACCTGGGCCTTTGTGGTCCTGATTATTTTTCATTCAACAGAATTTTATTATTTTATGAATTAATAATTTACTTTTACTCAATTTAAGTGCTCTAAGTGGTGTTCATGTTGCTGCCTCCCATCTCTATGGCATGTGCTCCACTGTGTTAAAATATGTAGGAATATGCAGACAGAAAGCCATTCTGATCAGCCTTATACAAGAGAATATATTTCAGCCCCCAAGATAACATTCTTCATGAGCGATCTGACCATTGCCTTGGCCAGATGTGTAGCACCCACTAGATTGCAGGTTGAAATTATATCTTTTTTCCTTTGGGCTCCCCACTGGTATGAAAAAATATGATGAAAGTGCAATGTAAAAACTGAGTTGGTTCATGATATAGAGTCCATTGGCAAGCTCCTTATACCCTGAAACCTATGGAAACTCAATGGTCAAATTCCCATAGGATAGCAGAGGAGGAGAAAGCATCCCTGTGTTATTACAATGTTGAAAGGTTTCTCATTTACTGCTGGTGAAAAGTGTCTATTGTGGCTTCTAATAAAAACCTGTGAAACCACATGGGTGAAAAAGGAAATTTTTTTTCAACTTTTTAAGCAACTGGCAACAAAAGCCAAGTTCACTGCTTTCTCTTTGGGTGTGAAATATGTCACCCTATTTGTGAGTGCAGCCTTCTCTCTGTGTCACCACCTATTGTTAAAGTGGCATAATTGGAACCTGGCTTCAGATAGGGATGCTTAAGTTCTTTACATCTTATGTGGAATTATGTTCTAAATAGCAAGTGACAACAAAAATCACAAGAACTTGTAAAGCTTGATCAGTGGCAAATGGATCATATAGATAGCTATTAATGGGGGGGGGGATTCTCTTCTGCAGAGGGGACTGATTCTCCCCCAGAATGAAGAAGTTTGCAGAGATGCAGGATATGATGATGACTGTGGTGCACACTCAAGATGGGGAGTTGAGTCAGAAAATAGTTAGTTTGACAGAGATGGTCCTGTAAATGGGGTGACGAGATGGCACTCCATTGTGAAGCCTTTTTCTGGGAGTCAGCATTTGCCTGGTCAAGGTGAAAACTTCAACTGCTGATATATCTAGCAGTTCATTTGGTAAACAGCAATTTTGACAGCAGCCAGGCTCATAGCAAACTGCCACTGGAGTTTGTTCTGCTTCGATGCGTCCTGACTGTCACTGCCTGTCATATGGCAAGAAGCCCCTAAACCTAACCCCCTGTGACAGGGTTTAATCATTCCTATTACTCCTGTTGACTGTTTAGGCCACCTTGAAGAGTAGAGCAAAGATTTTTATCCTTTCAACCATGGTTTTTGGTAAATCTCAAATATTATTTTGTATAGTGAAATTCAGAATTGTTTGGATTAAAAAGAAACAACCCTTGTTATAATTTTTTTTTCCTAAAGAAAGGAATGTAATCAAAGACTGAGATTATGGGTCATTTAGATAACCTGGTCATGAAATGGAACCACTAAAGGTAAGGGGTTTCAAACGAAGAAACAAAGAATTTTCTCTTTTTCCTGCCAAAAGCAGAGTTTGCATCTGTTTTGTTTCTTTGGAAACCTGGATCAAAGAAGAGATGCTATCTAATGATTAGAGAAGGCATCTGCATAGAGGCATTAGGGACTTCTAGGTCTAGTCATCTTTTGTCAATGAGTCTTTGACTTGCTTTTCCTAGCAGGCAATTATGAACAGTGCTATCCTTTGGTCAGTCTTCAAGCTCTACTGGTTGAAAAACCCTTCTAGAGACTTGCTTAGATATTTGGTATGTCAACACATAGGGCGGTAGTGGTTCAAAGCTTCAAAGCTGGAAGAGATGTTAGATGCTCTCTGTTCCAATCTACTCATTTTACAGATTGTAAACAGGCTGAAAAAAAAAGTAAACTGATCAACTCAAGGGAACACAGTGAATCCTAAAGCCAGTATTTAAAATCTAAATCTAAAATTACTTAAACTCAGGTGTGTTATTTTTAAAAAACATTTTCCAAATGATAATTTGAAAGAAGAACAAAGATTACAATGTGTTCTTTTTCTTTTAAGAAAACCAGACAAAGAATTTCAACAAATATAACTTATCCAAAAAACGGGGGTGGTACTGGAACACCTCCTGTTTTTGTTGTTGTTGTTGTTAAACCAATGTACAGAATGTGGGATGCACTTGGGAATCTAATGGGGGCGGGGGGAAGCAAGACAAAGCTATTCCCCAATGAAGAATGATATTCTTCTGTCTTTCTAGGTAATTGTTGAGGGAAAGAGATGTTTGAAGTTTGGAGGAGTATTTAGGAATGTTAGGGCCAGCTTTACAGCTGACATGGGTGGATTGGTTGGGTCGCAATTATGAATGCTTGACAGATGAGCAATATATCCAAGTAGGTTTTAAGTTAAAACATTCATCAGTGTATGGACAAACTCTTAATAGGTTCTTCCTATGTTCAATACATTCAACAAGGAAGTAAGAAGTATTAAAAATGAAGAACTGTGTTCAAATTCTAGCTCAAGTTATTAACTCACTTTTAGTCAAGTTACATTCCCTTTGTGAGACTCAATAGTTTAAATGAAGACACTGGAAAAATTGATCCCTAAGATTTCTTTCAGCTCTAAATACCATAATTAATATTTAAACTGATCTTGAAAATCTGCATGAGTAGACAAGATATATAAATACAAGGTAATATATATATATAATATATATAAAAATATATATATATAATATAGATATATAATAGATATATAAATACAAGGCAAGAAATACTTATTAAGTGTTTAGTAAGTGTCAGCTGCTGGATTAGGCACTATACACAAATAAATGCAGAAACAAGTAAAAAAGAAAGGCAGCTTCTAGTGTCAAGAAGCATACATTCCAAAATGGGAAGACATATCGGAGCTGAAAACTGAGAAGATAGGGTTGGAAGGTATTTTTATGGGGTGAATTGTGTTGGAGTACAAAGAATGAAAAGCTGAAAGGGGAATAAAGGATGAGGACATCTTCCCAAAATAGAGGCCAATGAGGAAATAAAACTATCATTTTCTATAGGTGATATCATGGAATACTAAGAAAATACTGAATCAATTAAGAAAGTAGTTTAAACAATCAATAACTTCAACAAAGTTGTAGGATATAAGATGAACCAATGAAAGTCATCTGCATTTGTATAAATTAATAACAAAACCCAGCAGCACAAGACAGAAGGATAAATTCCATTTAAAATATCTATAGACAAATAAAATACTTGGAAGTCAATTGCCGAGACAAATTCAAGCATTAATTATTGTTGCTGTTGTTTGGTTTGTGTCTAATTCTACATGATCTCGTTTAGAGTTTTCTTGGTAAAGACACTGGAGTGGTTTGCCCTTTCCTTCTACAGATAATTTTATTGATGAGGAAACTGAGGCCAACAGAGTTAAATGATTGGCCCAGGGTCACAGGGCTAGTAAGTATCTGAGGCCATATTTGAATTTAGGTCTATCTGACTCCAAGTCTGGTGCTCTCTATATCTTTTGCACTAACTACAACTTATTTGAACACAATTATAAAACATTTTTCATACAGATGAAGAAAGATTTAAATCGTTGGAAAAATTATAATTAATCACTAGTAGGTAAAGATAATACAACAAAAATTACAATTCTAGCTAAATTGTTTTACTTATTCAATGCCATTGCAATGAAACTACCAAGAAATTATTTTAAATAGTGGGAAAAATAATGAGAAATTCATCTAGAAGAACAAAAGATCAAGAATATTGAGGAACTGGTGGGGGGAGAGGGGGAAGGAAGGCAGCATAGCATTCCTGGATTTCAAATTACATTACAAATTCTAAATCATCAAAACAATCTAGTACTGAGTAAGACGCAGATTGGTAGATCAGTGGAATAGATTAGATACGCAATATGCAGCAGTAAATGACTATGATAATTTAGTTTTTGATAAGTGCAAAGACCAAGATTTTGGAGGAAGAGATCAACATTTGACAAAAATGACTAGGAAAACTGGAAAGCAGTTTGGAAGAAACTGGCATAGGCCAACTTTTTTTTTTTAATTTTATAGTATTTTATTTGATCATTTCCATGCATTGTTCATTAAAGACAAAGATCATTTTCTTTTCCTCCCTCCCACCCCCTGTAGCCGACATGTGATTCCACTGGATATCACATGTGTTCTTGATTCGGACCCATTGCCATGTTGTTAATATTTGCAGTAGAGTGTTCGTTTAGAGTCTCTCCTCCGTCATGTCCCCTCAGCAACTGTAGTCAGGCAGTTGCTTTTCCTCGGTGTTTCTACTGCCTCAGTTTGTCCTCTGCTTATGGATAGTGTTTTTTTCTCCTAGATCCCTGCAGATTGTTCAGGGAGATTACACTGCCACTAATGGAGAAGTCCATTACATTCGATTATACCACAGTGTGTTTGTCTCTGTGTACATGGTTCTCCTGGTTCTGCTCCTCTCGCTCTGCATCACTTCCTGGAGGTCGTTCCAGTCTCCATGGAACTCCTCCACTTTATTATTCCTTTTAGCACAATAGTATTCCATCACCAACATATACCACAATTTGCTCAGCCATTCCCCAATTGATGGGCATCCCCTCGTTTTCCAATTTTTGGCCACCACAAAGAGCGCAGCTATGAATATTTTTGTACAAGTCTTTTTGTCCATTATCTCTTTGGGGTACAGACCCAGCAGTGCTATGGCTGGATCAAAGGGTAGACATTCTTTTATCGCCCTTTGTGCATAGTTCCAAATTGCCCTCCAGATCCATCCAGATCCATCCAGAATGGCTGGATCAGTTCACAACTCCACCAGCAATGAATTAATGTCCCTATTTTGCCACATCCCCTCCAGCATTCATTACTTTCCATAACTGTCATGTTAGCCAATCTGCTAGGTGTGAGGTGATACCTCAGAGTTGTTTTGATTTGCATCTCTCTGATTATAAGAGATTTAGAACACTTCTTCATGTGCTTATTAATAGTTTTGATTTCTTTATCTGAAAACTGCCTATCCATGTCCCTTTCCCATTTATCAATTGGAGAATGGCTTGATTTTTTGTACAATTGATTTAGCTCTTTATAAATTTGAGTAATTAAACCTCTGTCAGAGGTTTTTATGAAGATTTTCCCCCAATTTGTTGTTTTCCTTCTGATTTTAGTTACATTGGTTTTGTTTGTACAAAAGCCTTTTAATTTGATGTAGTCGAAATTATTTATTTTACATTTTGTGATTCTTTCTATGTCTTGCTTGGTTTTAAAGTCTTTCCCCTCCCAAAGGTCTGACATGTATACTATTCTGTGTTTACCCAATTTACTTATGGTTTCCTTCTTTAGGTTTAATTCACTCACCCATTTTGAATTTATCTTGGTGTAGGGTGTGAGGTGTTGATCAATTCCTAATCTCTCCCACACTGTCTTCCAATTTTCCCAGCAGTTTTTATCGAATAGTGGATTTTTGTCCGAAAAGCTGGGATCTTTGGCTTTATCGTATACTGTCTTGCTGAGGTTGCTTGCCCCCAGTCTATTCCACTGATCCTCCTTTCTGTCTCTTAGCCAGTACCAAATTGTTTTGATGACTGCTGCTTTGTAATATAGTTTGAGGTCTGGGACTGCAAGGCCCCCCTCATTTGTGTTTTTTTTTTCATTATTTCCCTGGATATCCTTGATCTTTTGTTATTCCAAATGAACTTTGTTATGGTTTTTTCCAAATCAGTAAAGACATTTTTTGGGAGTTCCATGGGTATGGCACTAAATAGATAAATATGTTTGGGTAGGATGGTCATTTTTATTATATTGGCTCGTCCTACCCATGAGCAATTAATGTTTTTCCAATTGCTCAAGTCTAGTTTTAGTTGTGTGGCAAGTGTTTTGTAGTTATGTTCATATAGTTCCTGTGTTTGTCTCGGGAGGTAGATTCCTAGGTATTTTATTTTGTCTAAGGTGATTTTGAATGGGATTTCTCTTTCTAGTTCTTGCTGCTGAGCTGTGTTGGAATTATATAGAAAAGCTGATGACTTATGTGGGTTTATTTTGTATCCTGCAACTTTGCTAAAGTTGTTGATTATTTCAATTAGCTTTTTGGTTGAATCTCTAGGATTCTTTAAATAGACCATCATGTTATCTGCAAAGAGTGATAGCTTGGTCTCCTCCTTGCCTATTTTGATGCCTTCAATTTCTTTTCCTTCTCTAATTGCTACTGCTAGTGTTTCTAGTACAATGTCAAATAATAGAGGTGATAATGGGCATCCTTGTTTCACTCCTGATCTTATTGGGAATGCATCTAGTTTATCCCCATTGCAAATGATATTAGCTGATGGTTTTAGATATATACTGTTTATTATTTTTAGGAATGACCCTTCTATTCCTATGCTTTCTAGTGTTTTTAATAGGAATGGGTGTTGTATTTTATCAAAGGCTTTTTCTGTGTCTATTGAGATAATCATGCGATTCTTGTTGGTTTGCTTATTGATGTGGTCAATTATGTGGATGGTTTTACTAATATTGAACCAGCCCTGCATCCCTGGTATAAATCCTACTTGATCATGGTAGATGACCCTTCTGATCACTTGCTGGAGTCTTTTTGCTAGTATCCTATTTAAGATTTTTGCATCTATATTCATTAGGGAGATTGGTCTATAGTTTTCTTTCTCTGTTTTTGACCTGCCTGGTTTTGGAATCAGTACCATGTTTGTGTCATAAAAGGAGTTTGGTAGAACTCCCTCTTTGCTTATTATGTCAAATAGTTTGTATAGTATTGGGATTAACTGTTCTCTGAATGTTTGATAGAATTCACTGGTGAATCCATCAGGCCCTGGGGATTTTTTCTTAGGAAGTTCTTTGATGGCCTGTTGGATTTCAGTTTCTGATATGGGATTATTTAAGAATTCTATTTCCTCTTCTGTTAGTCTAGGCAGTTTGTATTTTTGTATGTATTCATCCATATCACTTAAATTGGTATATTTATTGCCATATAATTGGGCAAAGTAATTTTTGATGATTGCCTTAATTTCCTCTTCATCAGAGGTGATGTCCCTCTTTTCATCTTTGATGCTGTTAATTTGCTTTTCTTCCTTCCTTTTTTTAATTAGATTGACCAGTACTTTGTCTATTTTGTTTGTTTTTTCAAAGTACCAGCTTCTTGTCTTATTTATTACTAAATCAATAGTTCTATCACTTTCGATTTTGTTAATTTCTCCCTTAATTTTTAGGATTTCTTGTTTGGTTTTCTGCTGGGGGTTTTTAATTTGGTCACTTTCGAGTTTTTTTATTTGCATTTCCAATTGATTGCTCTCTGCTCTCCCTAGTTTGTTAATATATGCACTCAGGGATATGAATTTACCTCTGATTACCACTTTGGCTGGATCCCATAAGGTTTGAAAGGATGTCTCGCCATTGTCATTTTCCTCGATGAAATTATTAATTGTTTCTATGATTTCTTCTCTAACTAAACGATTTTGGAGTATTATATTGTTTAGTTTCCAATTAGTTTTTGATTTGGTTTTCCATGTACCATTACTGATCATTATTTTTATTGTCTTGTGGTCTGAAAAGGCTGCATTTATTATTTCTGCTTTTCTGCATTTGTGTGCCATGTTTCTGTGACCTAATGTATGGTCAATCTTTGTGAATGTGCCATGTGGTGCTGAGAAGAAGGTGTATTCCTTTTTATCCCTAATTATTTTTCTCCATATGTCTATTAATTCTAATTTTTCTAAGATTTCATTCACTTCTTTTACCTCTTTCTTATTTATTTTTTGATTTGATTTATCTAAATTTGATAATGGTTGGTTCAAGTCTCCCACTAATATGGTTTTATTGTCTATTTCTTCCTTCAATTCTCCTAGTTTCTCCATTAGAAATTTGGGTGCTATATTATTTGGTGCATACATGTTGATTAGTGATATTTCCTCATTATCTAAAGTCCCTTTTAACAAAATATAATTACCTTCCTATCCCTTTTGATCAGGTCTATTTTTGCTTTGGCTTTATCAGATATCATGATTGCCACTCCTGCCTTCTTTCTGTCAGTTGAGGCCCAGAAGGTCTTACTCCATCCTTTAATTCTGACCTTGTGGGTGTCTACCCGCCTCATGTGTGTTTCTTGGAGACAACATATGGTAGGGTTTTGGATTCTAATCCATTCTTCTATTCATCTACGTTTTATGGGTGAGTTCATCCCATTCATGTTCAATGTTATGACTGTCACTTGTGGACTCCCTGGCATTTTGATATCCTTCCCTAATTCTAACCTTTCTTCTTCAGCTCTACCTTTTAGTCCATTGATTTACTTTAAATCAGTCCCCCTTGTATTTCCCTTTCTACCCCCCTCCCTTCTTATTCCCTCCCTTATTTTCCCCTGTAGTCTTTTTAAAAAATTTCCATCCCACCCTCTCTCTCCCTTGTACTGCTTCCCTCCCCACCAGTCTGTTTTTTACCCTTCTACTCTCCTATAGGGCACAAATCTATTCTCTTCCCCAATGGATTGGATTGTTCTTCCCTCTTTGGGTCAGTTTCAAAGTATGTAAGAGTTGAGTATTTCCTATCTCCAACCTCTTTACCCTTCCAGTGTATCGATGTTCTCCCCCCTCCCGCCATGAGCTTCTTTGTGACATATAAATTTACCCCCATTTGTTTCTTTTCCCATTTCTTTTAGTCATAACCTCTTTTCTTTTTTAGCTTTAGTCATGTATATATATATATACATACACATGTATATGTATTTATGCATGCATATATCTATATACATATTTATGTCTTGTCCTTTCATCCTATACAGTTTGTCACTGTTCCCTCTGAGTGTAGTTCTTCTAGTTGCTTAGGTGATAGCAACAGTTTTTAAGAGTTGCCAATGACCTCTTTTCTTATAGGGATACATATCATTTTAACTTATTGAGTCTCTTAAAAAAATCTTTTTTGTTGTTGTTGTTGTTTTTCCCCTCTTTTTTAATTATCTTTTGATGATTCTCTTGAGTTCTGTGGTTGGACTTCAAATTTTCTGTTCAGGTCTGGTCTTTTATTTATGAATGCTTGGAACTCTTCTGTTGTGTTAAATGACCATACTTTCCCCTGTAAGAATATAGTCAGTTTTGATGGGTATTTTATTCTTGGCTGTAGGCCTAGTTCCCTTGCTTTCCGGAATATCATATTCCATGCCTTTCGGTCCTTCAGTGTGGATGCAGACAGATCCTGTGTTATCCTCACCATGTTTCCATGGTATCTGAATGGTTTCTTCTTGGCAGCTTGTAATACCTGTTCTTTCATCTGATTGTTTTTTAATTTGGCTATAACATTTCTTGGTGTTGTCAGTTGGGGATTAAATACAGGGGATGATCTGTAGATTCTTTCAATCTCCACTTTCCCCTCTTGTTCTAGGATTTCGGGACAGTTTTCCTGGATAATTTTCTCTAGTATTATGTCCAGGCTTTTTCTTTTGTCGTGGTCTTCTGGTAGTCCAATTATTCTTAAATTGTCTCTTCTTGAACGATTTTCTAAATCTTCTGTTTTGTGAATGAGATGCTTCACATTTTCTTCAATTTTTTCATTCTTTTTGTTTTGTTTTATAATGTCTTGCTGCCTTGTGAGGTCACTTGATTCTAGTTGTTTTACTCTGGTTCTTAAAGATTGGATTTCATCTTTGGCTTTTTGGTCGTCTTTTTCCTTCTGGTCTGAGTTTCTTTGAAGATCTTCTTTCATACTCTTTATCTCGTCTTTCATCTCTTTTGCCTCATCTTTCATCTCCTTTGCCTCATTTTCCAGCTGGATGATTTTGGCTTTCAGGACACTATTTTCTTGTTTTAGTTCAAGTGCCTCTGTTTCCAGATGACTTATCTTAATTTTTAAGTTCTTTTCCCAATTGTCTTCAGCCTCTCTTAGTTGTGTTTTGAGTTCTTCCACAGCCTGTATCCAATTCGCTGGGATTTCTGGTTTATCGTTTGCTGATCTCTCCCCCTCTGTTCCATTTGGTGAGTAGTAGCTGTCTATTGTAGTTTCTTTCTTCTGTTTCTGTTGTTTGTTCAAATTCACCCCTTCTTTCCTCCCCGTATTTGTCTGTGCTCTTGTTCCTCTCTTTTTTTGTTGTTTAGGGACTTCTATCAGTCTCCCCTCTTGGAGCTTTAACAGAGGATCTCTTGGTGTAATCTCTGAGGGAGGGTTGTTGGGGGTTTGAGCTTTCCTGTCCTCTGGAGGTTTTTGATTGGCTTAAAGTCCAGCAGTCAATGAGGATGGATGGGGAGCCTGGGCTTCCCTGTGTTCTGGAGACTTTTGATGGGATTGAGTTCAGCTTAGTTGGGCTGGGTTTACTCTGAGTTTTAAACTTCCTGGATGGCTGGAGCAGATACGGAGGATCTCTAAAGCTTTGGCCAGGCTGCCAGGTCTATGCTCCTTCTAGGCTGCCATCTTGACTTCGCCTCTAGGTTTCTGTTTTTTCAGAAGACCCAGATCTCTAAGGGGGGAGGGGTTGTGGCTTGCCTGGACTCTGAGGGATCCTGATGGGATTAGGTTCAGGTGGTGTGGGCTGAATGATCCTGGAGCCATAAAAAGGAAGAAAAAATAAAGCAGCAACCTCCTCTTCCACAGTCTGTGTTGAGTGCCCAGAAACTGGCCCGGGGTTACTTTCAAGGTAAGCTCTTCGGAGCAACCCCTTTGCCAGTCCTGAGTTTTCTGTCCTTTCAGTAGCTCTGAGGGCTCCTGATGGGATTGGGTTCAGCTGGTGCCCTAAAGCTGGGACCTCCCTTGAGACTCAGATGGAAGGACCCAGCCAGGGGGCTACAGGTTTCCCCCTTCTCTCTATGTTTCCCTGTCATCTATGTTGGGGGCCCAGAGACTGGCTCAGGTTGCTTTCAAGGTGAGTCCTCAGAGCCCTGAGGTTCCCGCTGCTGCCGTGGGCTCAGCACTCTGGGTTGGGGGGGGATGGGTCCTGGGACCTTTTTTCTGTCTACCCCTTAGATCCGAGTGATCTAGGGTTCTGGCTTTTGGAGTGTGGTACCTTTTGATCCAGGTCCAGGAGGAGGTTTCCCCAGGTCTATCCTGTTGTTCAGCTTGAATTTTGGTGGCCTAGGAGCACTCTGTTTGCGATCGGTAAGGAAGGGTTTCTGAGGTCTGAACTTTCGCTGCTTCTACACCGCCATCTTGACTGGAAGTCGATAGGCCAACATTTTATACCATATACAAAGAAAATGTCAAAATGGATAAAAGATTTCAACATAAGTATGATGTTATAAATAAAGGGAGCATGGAAAAATGTTCTTGCTCCAGATGAAAAATCTGTTTTATGGGAAGAGTGGGAAATCAGATTAGAATCATCTCATTCAGTTCCTTGAATGCCAGACTGATAATGTTTGTGAAGCTTATTCTATAGGCAATGAAAAATCTTTTAGCAAGTGATTGAGGTGATACAAGATTAATTTGGCCTGAGACCACAGGATAAATATGACATTGAAGAGACTGGAAACAAGGAGAATAGTTCTAAAAATATGTATCTAATATGATGTTGTTTAGTTATTTTTCAGTTATGTCTGATTGTGAAATCATTTGGAGTTTTCTTAGCAAAGATACTGGAGTGGTGTGCCATTTCTCTCTCCAGCTAAGTTTTACAGATGAGGAAACCAAGGCAAGCAGGATTAAGTGATTTATCCAAGTTCATATGCCAGCAAGTGTCTGAGATCAGAGTTGAACTCATGAAGATGAGTCTTTCTGACTCCTGGCTGGGTACTCTCTCCACTCTGCCACATCATTGCCTATGGATTTAAACTAATCATGAGATAATAAGAAGTTAGACAAAGGAGGTGGTGACAGACTGCAAAAAGGAACATTCAGATTTGATAAAGAACTAAGCAAAAAGTGAAATGTGCAGGCTAATGAAGTATGTTCTTCTTCACTTGAGATCTTCAACCCAAGGCTGGCTCACCCCTTGTCAGGCAAGGTGTAGAGAAAACATTTGTTTAGATATGGAAGCATAATAGATAAAGCAGTATCCATTATTCAGTCAGGAAGAACTGAATTCAATGTTCAGATTCAAACATTTATTAGCCTGCGATCCTAGGCAAATTGCTTAATCTCTGTTTGCCTCAGTTTCTTTAGCTGTAAAATGGAAATCATAATAGCATCTCTCTTGCAGGGCTGTTGTGAGGATCAAATGAGATAATCATTGTAAACCACTTAGCATAGAGCCTGGCACAAAATAAGCACTATATAAATCTTTGGTATTAATTATTAAGTATTGGATATGCATTTAACTAGATAGCCTTTGAGTTTTTTCCACCATTTAAATTCTGTGACTCTGTAGATTTATCACTCAAAAGAAAGGGATTATAGGAGAGCCAATACAAAGGAAGAATACACAGAACAGTGTGTTTTTTTGATGCCCTGGAGCTCATGAGTTGGATTAAAAGACACTCAATTTTAGATAGAGACAACTGCCTTAGTGGTAATATATTTGAAAAGTGAGGTTCGTTTCAAAGATATGATTTCACCCTGTTTTGCAACTCGAAGATCTAGCATAGTATCATTATATTGGCACCATAAATGTGTTTTGATTGATTCACTGAATCCACATGTTTTAGTTCACCTAAGATACTTGCATCTACAATTGAAGAAAAGAATAGCTCAAATCCTGGGAAAAGACAGTGTTCTCAAGAATCATGTACCAAAGAAATGGAAGCATCCTATTGATTTTATTTTATAGGGGACCACAACAAAGCATAAGAGCATAAAAGAGATCTTTAAAAATAAACAAAGCAATATCTCTGAAGAAGTGACAAATTCACACAAATAATAGTTCTTCTCTACAGAAATGAATAGTGAGGTACATAATTATTTTACAGGAATCAGAATATCCTTTCTGCTAGAATTCAGCTCAACAGAAACTAAGTTGAAGACAGACACTACCATAATATTCAAGAAGCAGGTACCATTCTAGGCAAAGGAAACTAAATGAAGACAAAGAATATCCTATTGTATGTATATATAGATATATATATTTAAAATCTATTAAATCTATTAAACAAAATTCTCTCTGACACATATGCCTTCATAGTGTTAGTAACATGTGAAAAATAAATAAAGTAATGTTTTGGTTAACTAGCACCTGGGAAATGTCATCTCCCCAAGCATCTGGCACTGTGATTAACCAGGAAGTTGTAAACAGATGATTCATATCATCTTAGAATGTTGAAGTTGGAAGGAGACTTGGAGATTCTCTTTTCCAAATTCCTACTTTTGACTGAAGAGTAGGCTGGAAAGAATTTAGGTGGTTCTGAAGCCTTTGGGCTCTGTTTTCCAAACTTAGCTCTATGAAACTTTCAGTAAAGGATTAAAAAAAATACATCTTTCAGCAGTCATTAAAAAAAACACAAAACTTCACATATTGTAATTATAACCATTAAAGATCATAAACTTCAGGGATGGAACTGTTCCTAGACAGTATAGCCTAAGAGATCCACAAAAATATCTTTATCTGAGAGTTATAGATTGAATAAAATAAGTTACATTCATAAATACTATGCATTCATAATGGTGTGACATTTGCAAAGTATTCCTTTGAATCCACAGATATTGTTAGACACCTTTGAATTTATTCCTCAGTTCCTTGGCTAGGGGTGACAAGAAATGAACCCAGCTTGCAAGAGTAACATTGGATGTAGGAGTCAAGACAAGACACTGAGTTGGCAAATGCTAACAGTTTTAGCTTAATTACCTGTTATTTTCATCAAAGAACCTTTGAAGCTGTTTGACTCTTTCAACCACTAGAAATTGTAGTTTTGATCTGAGGGAAGAGAATTGATTTTGCCTCCAGTCTAGGTTTATTTGGTTAGTTAAGAGTCTCATGGCCAACCTCCCATTTTTATTTTTTTATCACAACCTCTCTAATCAAATGGTTTCAACAACTCCCCTAATTTATGGTATCCTCCATTGTTTTTCTCGAGCCATCTCCAACTTCTTAAGTCTCAAAACAAACTTAATTTGAAGAGACTCATCTTTTCTTATGGTTTCCTGAATGATAACTTTATGTTTTGTTATTTCCTTACCTAGGTAAATCTGTGAGGAAAGAGTTCATTTTCCCACCTGTGTTTATTCTGCTTTGCTAATACCACTAGAGACAACTTCAACTTTGTATTTTATGAGTCTTCTTTCTAAGTGTGTTGACACTGCGGGTTGTTGTCTGCTTGCTAGACTGCAGATTTATGGCTAGCAAAGAAAATGCATTTCTAAAACTTGACATGCCAACTAGTAGCATTGTATGAGTTGGGGAAAGAGTTCCTGAAGAAGCAAGTTCTTTCATTTTACTAGAATGTGTCTTTGACCATCGTTGTTTTATTCCATTAATAGGTTAAACCTCGGAGAAAAGACTGCTGGGTATCCCTTGGACAGCAAGGAAATCAAATCAGTCAATACTTAAAGAAATCAATTCAGACTCGTCACTGGAAAGTCAAATACTGAAGCTGAAGTTTAAATACTTTGGACACATAATGAGAAGACAGAACTCATTGGAAAAGACCTCAATCTTGGGAAAGATTAAAGTAAAAAAGGAAAACAAGGCAACAGAGGGTGAGATAGATTATATCTATCCATCCATGAAAAAATAAACATGAACTTGAAAGACTTTGATAGCTAGT
Organism: Monodelphis domestica; assembly: GCF_027887165.1. Classification (NCBI taxonomy): domain Eukaryota; kingdom Metazoa; phylum Chordata; class Mammalia; order Didelphimorphia; family Didelphidae; genus Monodelphis; species Monodelphis domestica. The sequence goes on along the minus strand of NC_077232.1, from coordinate 228,801,186 downwards.
GGAGGATAGAAGGGCCTGGAATACCACAGTTCATGGGGTCACAAAGAATCAGACATGACTGAATGACTGCACAACAAACACCTCAGTAAAACCAGAAACCCTGGCAACTCAAATTATATTTTTTCTAGGTTTGCCAATTGATGGAGGGATTGTGGCATATCTTTGATCAATCCTTTCACAAGAATCAACTATGTATCTATCACTGTGTGCAGGTATGAGACTACAGAAAACCTTCAATCATCTTCTATTACCATATATTTCTTAAAATAAATAATCAGAGTCTAAATTTATTAAGTGACAAAGATGTATAGAAACTACAATTTGGTAGTGTCTTGTGAACAGAAGGAATATAACTTCTTTAGAGTTACTCAGATATAGTAGGATTTTAAGCAGAAGGAAACTTTTGAGATCATCCAATACAATCCATCATTTTTTACAGATGAGAAAACTAAGACCAAGAAAGACAAAATAATTTGCCCAGGGTCATACAGATAGTAAGTGGCAGAGCCAAAATTTGGATCCAATCTTTGACATCATATTCCCTTTCCATTATGCCATGAGCTCTGAAATAAACAATGAATTAATAGCACTATTTAAACATATGTTTTTTAAAAAGATCAGGCTGAAGTCCTAAGCTAATGTTATTTTTCCTAAATACTTGTAAAATTTTTGATTCCCCAAGACAACTCAGATTTTGTAAAACAAATGTATGATCCAAAAATACCTGGCCACTAACTAGACAAATGGCCAAGATGATAATGAGACATGTGGGCTGCTGCTACTGACATTCCATCTGTAGACCATACTGTATGCCAGATCTTGAATGATGGGGAACCAGGAGGGGAATCCAATAGATATGGATTAAACAGCACAGGTTGTCTCTGCTTTCTCTTTTGCTGGAGAGATCATTTTTTCCTCTCTTTTATGCTTTGACAGTAGCTGATGAGATAGGATTCCAACCAACCTCCTCATTTTCAGTGCATTTCTTTGTGTTGAACACACCTGACCTCCTGTTCACTGGATACCAGGTGCAGATCTGATTACCTTCAGGTGTCTCAAAGCTATTGTACACAAGTATTTTAGTTTTTCCTGTCCTTTGTGTCCATTTTTTCACCCTTAAAAACTTGAAAATCCTTATTTTTCTTTAAAAAAAAATACCCAGCATAACACTATTAAGCTAGGAAGCAGCTCTATAGATGAATTATAATAGCATACTTCCACATCAGGTGTTGGGTTTCAATGATAAACTCTAAATCTCTGTGGTATGAATGCAAGTAAGAAAAGGTTTCATACACTTTCTAGCAGATGGAATAAAATCCCTCTAGTTATTAAATTGCCACTGAGCTATTTTGAGTTGCCTTTTCCCCTTGGTCCTCCCCTTTTCCTGGTTACATGATACACCATGATTAATCAGATCTGATTTTTTTTTCTATTTTGGAAACAAAATAGCTGGTACTAGTGATTTATTGACCTTCATTTTTTCATGAGTTAACTTTCTTTCCATCCTTTTTATCTAGCAACAGACCATTATATTTTTCAAAATTAGAGTTTGAAGTATATTAAGATTATTATGTCAAAATGTTGATCTATTTGCTGTTAATTCAAGGTAATATGCATAAATATAGAGTATGAACTAATGTACTGACACATCATAAGGGAACATTTCCACTGATCCTTGTCCTGAGGGGTAGTGGAAGGAACAGTGGAAAGACTGGCACAGTCTATCTATATTTTATGTAGGCTTATGATAAAATATATCAGGTTTTTATTTGAAAGTTGAATTTATAGTACTCAAGCAGTAAAAATCTTAAATCTTATCTTCACAGTACATTTAGTGATAAGAAACTCTAACAAAAGTGATCACAAATGAATAAGATGATCAGACAAAAGGATTTAGTACCTGCCCTATGAATTGCTCAGGTGATTTTTATCAGTGTGGTAAGTACCATAAAGGATCAAGCACTGAATACCAATTAGCAGATAAAGGATTCCATCAAGACTGAATGGTTTCAGTAAGGCAGACAGATTTTGGAAAAAGCAGATGGAGTCCAAGACTTAGTCTTGGTTATGGGAGATAAAAATCTGATAAGACCTGGAGTAGCAGTTCACCAATAAAAGAAGGGTTCTGGAAGATATATCTAATTTTACCCATTATTGCTGCTTCTTTAAATTAATCTTGGCTCACAACAGGGCCACCTTCTAAAAGCCTAACTAATTTACATCCTCATAGGGTCTGATAAAGCCATTAAACCAGATTTTTGACGATAGCTGATATCATTCCTGAAAAATATTGACCAGGTTAAAAAAAAAAACTGACAAGATTTACACACAACAATAGCTTTAATTGAGAAGGTGCCATGATGCTGGAAGTATGACAGAAGAGCTGGGGTTTAGTCTCATAGTCTTATGCCAAACAAGACACATGGCCGCTGACAAGGAAGGAGCCCAGATGCTAGTAAAAGACAGAGATAGTCCCTAAACCATAGCTAATGGGAAGAGAAAAAGAATATGTATGTGTGTGTGTGTATTATCTTGAGTGAATGAATGTAAAGAAGAAATGATACCTGTTAAACATAAATTCCTGTTTAATCAGAATTAAATATTATCTAGGCTTAGCAAGTCTGAAAAATAGCTTGGCTCAAGTATATGCATTTGTTGGAAAATGAGAAACACCTATTGTATTGTATCATTGTAACTGAGGCAGAGGGCTGATTAACTCTGAAAAGAAGATCGCATACGTTTTGATTTGATGGTTAGCCAGAATATAAAAGGACAAATAAGAAAAATGTGGTGTTTTTTCCATTATGAGTGTATAGATCATAAATTAAGATCATCTTAAAAGACAGCTATCTGCGTTAGTTATTATTATAACTCCTACCCAAAATATTTAGTAGAAGACTATTTAAAATGCAGTGATAGTAGAAACCTTTCACATAATTTAAAACAACACATGGTGCTATTTTCTTGGAACGATGGATAAGTACTCTCTTACTGATCAAACTGAGTGTTGGTGACCAAGAACAGAGAGTGCTAGTGGTAGCAGTCAGAAGTCAAGAGACTGCTAGGATTTGTTTATAGTAGAAAGACTGGAAAAGTAGAGAGGGGTTGGGAAAAGAAAGTAGCAGTCCCAGGGAGCGGCAGCTAAAAAATTGATAATTCTTTTCTGAAATGGGAAAAAACTTCTGTTGGTCAGCTCAACTCTTCAGGAAAATCATAAACTTAAAGTTGTATTTCCTGTCCTTCTACTGGAAATAATCAAATGAGAGTGAACAAATTCAATGATAAATTTCTTGGAATGAACCAGAACAGGCAATGTCAAGCAATCTCATTGTGAGACATTTGAACAATGCAAAGACAAAAAATGGTACAACTGCAACTTTTTAGGCAAACGTTGATCAATGAGTAAATCAATAAATATTTATTAAATGACTCCTATCATTGTGTCAGGTAACAAAAATGAGAGAGATGTCAAACTATTATAACAATGAATCAGGGATGATTTGTGTGAATATAATTTAAAATAAAAATGGGTTGGGAAGGATCCTGCTTCTTTCAGCACTCTAACCAAACTTGTGAAAAGTTAATAATATTTTCATGTAGTGCTCTCTATCTTTAATTTCAGCACACATATGCCTTCTAAAACTTGTCAAATATGGAACATCTTCATGTTATCCCTTGACTGTCCCAAGTCACCAAAAGCAGCACCCTAACTAGGTCTGTCTAAAAATAATGCCTCTTCTTCCCTACTGGTTTCTTTGGTTTTCTCTGTTATCAACACTTAACTTTTGGGGGGGTTTCCTCATTTCTTAGGCAGCTGTCACAATGGGAAAGAATAAGAAATTAAACTCTGCTAAAGAAATAGTAAATACCTGATAATTATTTTCTTAGCTTTCAAGGGTCATTTACATTCAATTAATAAGAGATTCTTGATTACATGCGAGGGAGGGTGATGGGGTAAGTGAGAATTTCCAGCATCCCTATACACATTTACACATATAATATAAAGATATATTCTACTTGTGTATATTGAAACATGAATGTATAATACAAATTATATTACTAGTCCCTTAAATTACACAAAATATTACTTTATGATTAAAAGAAACAAGGTCAGTAGCATGGTAAGATAATCTAATTGAAAGGAGAACACGAGAAAAGATGGATTGTTCTAAAGTTAAAACACAAGTTTTATTCTGTGATATTAACAAAAGATCTGAAATTGTTAACCACCTCAGCCATCTAAGAAGTGCACACTTTTGCCAAGAAAAGTACAAGAAAATATAATAAAGCATAAAAAGAAATAGCTATTTGAAATGCTCTTAGTTACTGGCAGATGAAAAGTCATGAGAAACTTTTCCCTCATTGCAGTCTCACATTTGCCCTCAAACACTCCTCCTTCAATGGGCAGAAATGAGTTTTCTTTTTTTAAAAAGCAGCGTTTCAAACAATGTGTTTTCCTGTGATAAGAGATCTGTTTTAATGTCTTTACAAAGAAGGCCTTCAAAATGGCACATTACAGGAGAAAGTGTTAGGATTACAAATCACACAGATTTTAAAAGGACCCAAAATTCTGTCAAGTTCCTCCACCCCTTGCCCAGTTCTTTCAGTTAGGTGCTTTCTCTCTTCAAGAAGATTTATGTGGATGTTATTTGTTAGTACTGCTTTGTGAAAAGAAAAGTCAAAGAAGGACCTTTTTAAATTTTTACAAAATCAGGTCTTGTATGGCAATCCGAGAAGTGTCAAATGAATGGCTCCTATTCCGAGGAATCTTCCTTAAAAGAATGTTACTTAGGAATTTCCCATTTCCATGCAAACTAAGTTATGCTTTCTTGCTATTTTTAAAGATATACTTTGCCGTATACCTCTTGTGCCTGCAACATCTTAGGTTGACAGAGAATTTGTGAAAAGTATTTGCTGTATATTTATTTCTTTTCATCAAAATCTTTGAAAACCCATTTTAGGAGTACACCACAATGGTGTAGAGTTTAAATTACAGCGTGATAATTTATGCATGGTGTATTCAGTGACACCTGGCCTTCGGCCTCTTGTCTAACAATACACTAGACAAGAATTATTATACTATAATTCACACCCTGTCATGTCTTATTGCTTAATTAAAGCACAACCTTCCTCAACATGACAAGCAATTGGACTGTTAACATTATAGATGATTATCCAACCTCACATATTTTATTTTTACAACATTCCCCTTTTATATACACAGGTTGCTTAATGCAGGTAAGCCTATCCTTTAACAAAAAATCTGTGTCTTAGAGTGGCTGTTTTTGTGTGGATTGCTACTAGCAAAAAAAAGGGGGGCTTATTTTTATATCTAATATCAGGTAGACTTCGTTTGCATAATAAGAAACTACTTCAATTGTCTAAAAAAGAAAATTATGTATGTATTTGAAAAGGGGTATTGGAATATTATACCTTTTTACTTTTATTCTTTGTTCCAAGAAAAATCCCTTCTCTGTTCCCTACTCTCTTCTCTCAATTTTTTGTTCTCTCTCCTTCCCCCACATACCTATTTAATCTATATACCTATCAGTTTGTCTGTCTCTATCTACTATCTGTCCATTTAGCTAGCCAGTTACCATACAGGTAGGTAAAAAGAATGGTATTGTAGATAGAAATCTTGGTTTAGAGTTAGCCAGACTGGCTTCAAGTCATGCCTCTGATTCATTCTGTCTCTGTGATCTGAAACAACTCACATAATTTCCCAGTTACCCCCAAGAAACTTTATAGAGATATTAGCATCCTGGATCATTAAAAACCCTAGAAATGATAGGTTGAGATACTTCTCCTCCCCTCCAGAAAAAGGATGGGTAGCATTTTCTGGTTTATGAAATATTTCAAACTCATGATCTCTTCTGAGACTCACAAGAATCCAGCAAGATAGGTGGCTAAAATTCCATTTTAAGAGATCTGAATCTGTGATGTCATTGGCATTATACAATTAAATGTCCAGACCCCTTTTACACATAAGGAAATCAAGACAATAGAGGTTCAGAGAGACTACATGACTTGAACTAAGTCTCAAAGTTAATGAATTGAAGGATAAGGACTAGCATAAAATGAGATGACATTTGTAAAACACTTTGCAAATTTCAAATATCTATATAAGTGCTAGTTATCATTATTAGAATCCTGGATTTATATATCATTTGCTGGAGATGCATATCATGCCAATACTATAGCTGTACATAAGCATGTAATTGTTATTTAAAAGCTGTTACATACAAATTGTGTGCTTCATATGAAAACTTATGGTAATTTTCATTAGCTGATCTTTAATAGATTTCATTTTGTAGGTATATTTTGTTACCTATATATTCTCTCTCCTATTCAATACTGTTCAATACCACATGTTAACACAATGAGAGAAATTTAATAATAGACTGTCCTGGTAACTCAACATCTCAAAATTGTCTGTATTAAGAAGTGACTTCTCAGACCCTTCCAAGCTGGGTGACCCTGGGTAAGTCACTTAACCCCCATTGCCTAGCCCTTACCACTCTTCTGCCTTGGAACCAATACACAGTATTGATTCCAAGACGGAAGGTAAGAGTTTAAAAAAAGAAGTGATTTGAAATAAAGAAAGATTATAAAATGTTGCTAGATATGAAAGTATTAATGAATCCACTCTTGAGAGTAAGCTGGCATAAAGATAAGAGAACAATTTAGTGAGACTCTACTGTTTTTTTGTGGGAATATCTATAATGGAATGTCAATGGCAGGATACAATGGGAAAAACTACAACTTTGGATATGCCAGCTAATGTACAGATGTAGAATTTATCATGGCAGATTTTAAATTAACTGAGTTATATTCTATTCAGTAAATAGATTCCTTCTCAGATGGTTAACCTTTATTATTTGTTGGGCTAACCTTTGTGCACACAGTACATGGTGGGACAGAGATGTAAATTTCTTATGTCAGGTTTAGAAATAAAAGATGAACCTAAATTAAGACACATTTAACCTATATTAATTTTGATGATATTTTCCAAAAAATAATTGTTAAAATATACCTACTAAGCTGTACTCAGAATAGTTGAATTTAAGTAGTATTATCTGCCAATGTTATGAACATATGCTTAATTTTTCTGCTAATAAATATTTCCACAGATATGAGACTAATGAAGCTCATAGTGAGCTATTGCCTTTTCATGATTATAAATACATTAACTCTCAAGAGGGGCAAGTCTGGATTTAGTGCATTTCATGATGGGTCTACATTGTATAGTAATCTCACAGAAACCTACTTAATGTACTCACACATAATTGGAAATAACCAAAATTAACTCTTTGGTCTTTTGAGGTACATATTTTTCGTTCATTATACCTAAAAGATTTTTTCTTTTAAAGGTAAAATTGATGCATTTATTTCCTTTTTATATCCTTCATACATTCTGTTTGAGTACTGCCAACTTCAGTATGCTATAAAGCATATTACATAGTAAAAGAGAATATTTCATTTTATTTCTATTCCAGTTATGGTGATCCAGCCCTGCTTTTAAAAGCATTTTATATTTTTACAAGATTATCAGTTCAGGGTTTTCTGATAGGACTCACAATTTTTCTCCATTTCAGGCTTTCTCACAGGTAATAATAAAGCTGTTTTGACAGAAATATTGCCATCTTAAGAATTCTTTTTCTCCTTCTCTTTCTTTAAATCAGAACTCCATATTTCCCACGGTTTGAGCCATTAGACATGGCAAATATATTATGGCAATGGGATAGAAATGTAGAAGAACTGGAAATAACATACTCTGTTTACTGTAAGGTAGTAAGGAACTAAGTTCCTTACTCCCAGTGTGAGGAACTTAACATCCACTGTAATTATTGTTTTTCATATAGGTTTATATTGTATGTATATATATATATATATATACATAATACATAGAAAATGTTTTTGCCTCCAAACATTTTCTGCATCAAGTCCTCCTCTTGCTCTTGATGGTTTCCAGCACCATCCCCTTTCACTCTGAAGTTTCTCTTCAACACTTAATTGCTTCTTAACCTCTTCCAGTTCTCATTTCAGTCACCATTCACTTCCTCCCTCTCTTTTACATTTTATGTAGGAAAAGCTGATGCTTATTTGTTATTTTTTCCCCTGATGAATGCACAACCTGCTTTGGAAAAAGTGACTCCCCCCCCCCAATAGAAGTGATGAAGGCTTAATAACAAATTCTGTTAGGCTCAGCATCATCCTTAGAAACAATTAAGGAGATGGGTTCTTAAGTGTTATAAAAGATAAGGATCTCATCCCTGAACTAAATGTCTAAGAGGATTTAGAGCCAAAGCATTTAAGGATGTAGTATTCATTTTTACAAATGGTGCCATGGCTGAATTTTGCCATAAAGCCTATCAACAACAACACTTCAGTGAGTGTAAAAAATCTCAATATACAGAAAAATTCCTATTGCATAGCTCATCAGTAAGAAGGCATTTAGATTGTACTCACCAGGGTAAAGTGGGACCTCGGAACATCTTTGAATCTCTTTCAGAGTGACATTAACATGCAGGGCAATATTTCAGGCTGGTCCTTTGCCAAGGCAAGAGAATGGGCGCCCTTATAATTAAGTAAATATCTGAATACTAAATTCAGTGACAAAGATTGGATTTGCTTCCAAACAATCCCTTCATAGTGTGTTTGTGGGTTGCTACGCAACACAAATTAATATCAACAAATGATGCCAAGTGATTTTTGCATGTAGTAATTGACTCACAAGGTTTTGCTGCCTGAAAATTATGAAGAGAGTGTGGTTATTTAAATTTAAATGACTATGTTAAAATGCTAATTTTTATAATTAAAAAACACACACACACAACACAAAACCTACATCTTAAAACTGAAGAAAAGAACAGCCTTCTCTAATAATAAATGTTCAACAGTCTGGAAAGTTTCTTCTCCACCCTTTGGGAGAGCAGAGAGCATATTGAAATAACTTTTTATGCTGGTCTACTCACCTAGCTTCTCTGATGAGTTGGCTGTGCAAAGACTATATGGATGCAAAGCTCAATTAGTGTAATTTATGTATCCTTGGACGTCAATCATTCCTGTTGAGAGGTGGGACTCGCAGGCTCTCAGTGCATTAATTAAGAACTCATCTCTGCAGAGCTATCTTTCCACCTAAGGACCAAAAAGAAAGTTTTAATTAGATTTTAAAAGCGAATATGTCATATACGAAAGTAAGTGTAGTTCTTCGGCTGGTCTGTGAGCAACAACTGGAATAGACTATTATTAACTATGATATAAAGGTCACTAGTCTTTGCTCATATTTAACTTTACAAATAAGGGGGAAATTCAAACCTAACCACTCGGTTTGTCTGTTGAAAAAAATTACTTCATGGGCATAACTGAAGTTTTGACAGTGTTGTTTGAATGCCAACATTATTATTGGACCCCTGTCTAATTATTGATGCTGAGCTGATGCTGATCGAGTGCAATTACAACATTGAGGACAGACAGTATTTCCCTCTGATGGCTAGCTTTTTGTTCCAGGCTAGCTTCTGCCTGAATATGCAATGGGCAAAACAATGCAGCTTCAGCAAAAGTGAGTGAAGGAACTTGCATATCACATCAATTTCATTGGTTCACTGATGGAGTAAGTGTGTGATTGCTGGCTAGCCCTAAAAATATGGGGACTCGGGAGAGGGAGAAACTAGCTAGGCTCACTGGTGTCAGCTGCTTGAGAGATGCCGTTTTCTTGGAATGGCTTGTGCGAAGCCATCAAATATGCTGCTTAGGGCTCACTTGGGAAATAATAGATAAATTATTGATTAAAATATTTATAAATTAACAGGGGAAAAACAAAATTTAAAAGCTGGTTCATATTCTAAATGAGAAGCTTGTCGACTAATCGCTATTAATCCATCATCTCCTCTAAAATTCAGAGGGGGAGAAATTTATGCTGAAGAGAACAAGAATAAATTAGTTTGTCAATACCTTGAAAAAAGAAAATATTGAAAACCAAGGGGAAAGGAACTTTACAACGAGACGCCTGTACAAAGATAGAGAGAGCAAATAAAATGCCAAGCCTGAAATAAATAAAATGAAAAAAAAAAGCAACAGTGAAAAAAAAAGGAGCAAAATAAGCTTTCTGGAAGGATACTGATAGTTGCAACCTGGAAACCAGGGTGCAGTCCAAACACAGTAAATGGTGTAATTAATAATTATGAGGGTGCTTCTCCAGTAGACAGAAATAGTACAACAGGAAGATGCATCAAAACATTGGGAAGGCTTTGCTAGCTGTCTTGGAATAACAAAACGTACATACTGGTGTTCTTCATTGCTATTATATTTCATTCTGTTTTACTTAGGGAGGTGTTTAGGAAATCCAGTTATCATGTGCACTATAAATTTACCACCTAACTAGCATACCTGACATGTACTGAATAACATCAGCACAGCTGACAAAAGAAGCAATAGATTTTACCGGTACCTAGTAGCTTAAGCTCCATTTTTCTAAATGATAGTGCACGCATGCAAACATTGCCATATACACATTTTGTCGGTAGAATAAAGTTGGGATTTTGTAACACATCATTTATGCTAATGCTCATAAAGATATTTTATAATACTCTTTCAGCCCTTTCTTCTCACATATTTTCCCATACATTTCGCCTCGTTTCTTAAGCTGTTACTGTTTATCGTGTAATATGTAGGGTAGTACTCCCCAGGTACAAACTGGCAATTTTGCTCATTACACCAATCACGTGTGTCTGATAAATGGATGGGCTCCTGCCTCCTACTCTCCCCCATCCTTTCATTGTACTCTTTAAATGAATTTTCTCCAGCATTTTCATTTCAACTTTGATACACAGTAAAAAATGTAGCTTATCAACTATGCATATAGCCCAACTGGAAACATGATGAGTGTTTTATGTGAAGCATATGCCATCTTGGAATCAGTACAGTAGACTGGAAAGGGCAACTGGACTTGAGTTACTGACATGGGTCTGCGTCCCTTTTCTACTACTTTCTATTTGCGTGGCCATAGACAAGCCACTTGATCTCTCTAATCCTCACTTTCATCATCTATAAGAAGAGTCAGAATAGATTGATGGACAAAGATTTGGTCTTGGAGTAAGGAAGCCCTGGGTTAATGTCTCCATCCATAAAAACTATCTGTGTGACTGATCAATCATCTCTGTGTCTCTGTGTCTATCTCTGTGTCTGTGGTCTGTCTCTGTCTCTGACTCTGTCTTTCTCTCTCTCTCTCCCTCTCCCTCTTCCCTCTCATCCACACTGGGAGAGGAAGTTTTATCAATGATTAAAACATAGACCAATCAAAAAGGAAAAAAAAATAAGTGGAAGATAATATATATGCCCATACAGTTAGGTGGTACATTGGGTAGAGCATTGAGCCTAAACTCAGGAAGACCTGTATTCAAATGTTGCCTTAGACACTACTGGCTCTCTGGCCTTGGGCAAGTCATTTGACCTTGTTTGCCTTAGTTTTCTCAGCTATCACATGAGATAGTTTTGAAAATTCAATGAAATGTTTGCAAAGCAATTAGCCTATTTCATGGCAGAAATTAGATGGATTATTATTATCTCCACAATCTTTTTTTGTGAATGCTCTTAATTCCTTAGAAATTATTAAACATTATCAATTAAAAATAATTAGAAACTTTATTGTTAGTTCAATAATATTAATGTTAGTATTTAAAGTCCTTTATAATTTGCAACAACTTTTACAAATATCTCATTTGATCATCATCATCACAAACCTGATAGGCAAATGCTGTTACAGTCTCTACATTACAGATGGAGAAACTGAGGCTTAATGAGGTTAAGTGAATTTGCTGAGTTAATGTCTGAGGCAAGATTAGAACTCAGGTCTAGGTGATATTTAGGTTGCTCTTTTTATAGAATAGAAATATGACAGGAACATATTTAAACTTTACTGACATTTAGGGCAGTCATTTTTAATACAGAAAAAATATTCATGATGCACCTTTATGTGAACTGTCTGCTTTATTTCCTTAAGTGAACAAGTATGCTTAGTCTTGTTATCTGAAGCTTCTGCCAAGTGACATTTAACAAGACTGCTCCATTACACATTCCTTGTCAGTTCCTATAGGCTGCGTTTCTTGATTAAGAGCATGACAGAGGTAATAGACACATTCAACTTTGGAAGAGACAGTAAATCTTTGTTCTTCTACCCAAAGATATGAATTTTCCTAGTACTTAATTTGTTGCTATTCACAGGGGACGTTGTCAAGAACTCAACCTTAGGTCTTTGGGCCAAGTATTTGCTGCTGCCTGGGAGTCTGCATTTTTGTGTTTGTTTTGTTTTCTGCTATAGATGATCCTTCCTCCTCCTCCTCTTCTTCCCCCTCCCTCAGCTTCTTAACTCAACCTGATTTTCAAGTCAACCCCAAGCTGAAGGCCAGCTGAAGTAATAACATTTCAATGATAGACCCAAAAGAAGATCTGTGACCTGTTTTGAATTAAATCAAATTCAGCAGTGAAATAGCCACAGAGTTGTCACCTCAGTACCTGCCAAAGGGTCAACACCATTTGCCCCCGAACAGTCTAAATAAAACATGCTGAGCATCACCACTACACACTGTCAGTAGATAATTTGAAAAGATGGATGAAGTCATCTAAACTTATCACTCTCTCAGGAAGGAAAAAAATTCAACTACTATGGTTTGGTTTATAAAAGAAAATGACACTGGAGTTTATTAGATAAGCTATTGCTATGTTTAATTATGTAGAAGAATAAATCACTAAAGGAAGACAGATTAAATGTTTTAAAGAAAAATAATTAACAAACGAATGGCAATTCACCCTTTGGACATTGCTGTGTTTAAAAACAGCAATATATCATTTTGCTCTACTATTTCTAGTCAAATCTAAATAGAAAATGTGACCCCATGGTTTTTTTCATTATTTATACATGCGTAATTCACTGTGGCACAGGAGAGAGAGGACAAACTTTAGAGTCAGGACAATCTCAGTTCAAGCCTTGCCTCTTTGATACTTTCTGATCATCCAAAAATCTGACAAATTTGAATTGTTTAAGTAGCAGCCTGAAAACTTTGTGTTTTTAGACAAGTTATTATAGGTATGTGGAATTTCTACCAAAGGAGCTCCCAATGCAGAAGAAATAACAGACTTGGATGCAGAATTTGGAAATGTTGCTTTATGAGGCATTTTTGAATGAAAGAGTTTGGATAGAATTTGAATAACCTTGAATCCAGATGCAATATGACTGGCATATATTGAGTGAACTACAACTAAATTGCAAGGAGATGAGGATGACCTAATTTTTCCTTACTCTGTCTGCCTCTCGGGGAGAAGGGAAAGTTAGGACACTGAGAACACATCTGTTCTTCCTTCTCTTCTGATAGAGCCAGAGTGGCAACCACTAGTCATGCAATGAAGAAGAAATTCTTCTCTTCCCACAGGACACCAGGTGATCTTGAACTTGCCTGAAGTATTTCTGGAACATATGTAGTGAATTCATGTGATTCAGGTATTTTTAAATAGGGGAATGAGAGGGTGCTATAGGGAATATGCGATGAGGCTTTCAGTTTGATTTTACCTACTATTTCAGTTTAAGGTTATCTACAACTCTATGTGTACATTAAGCCATATAAGGTTTTCTAAAAAGCCAAATCAGAGAAAAGTCATTTTGACATGATCAAATAGTTTTACCCTAAATTGACTAACCAGCTAATTAATTTGGTGAGGGAATCAGTCCAAATGGATTGAATTAACTGAATTAACTGGTCAAAGAGTCTATTCTCAACAGACACATTTTAAATAAATTATAATAAATGAAAACACATGAAATGCTTATTATGCATTAAGCAGTGGAGATAACAGAAAACTGGAGTTAATATTTGTTTGCATTCTAATGGAGGAAACAAGTTGGGTTCCATATAGTCTGAGGGGGATAGTGAAAAAGTAGACAGTTGTGTATCATCTTTAATGCCTTATCCACTCAAAAAGTCCTATACAGTTCTGAGGTAGAACTAGTTAACAGGTCAAATATTTTGTTCATAAGAACTTTAATTTCTTAGTCTTCAGAATCTATGGCAATTGAGAGCAATTGCATGAAGCACTTAAATTGGTCTGTAGTTAGTGGTGGTATAATTAATTTCACTAACCAGTCATTTGCTTGTTTCTTTTTTTCCCTCCTCTTAAGGTGACTAGACACTCCAGCTTGGCTGACTTACCTGTCCTAGAGATGTTATCTGATTAGCACCTGGTGATATTGGCTATCTGCTTTTCTAAAAGGATCACTTATCAGCTGGATTAAAAGCCAACCCAGTGATCTGGGTCAGTGTAGGCAAGGGGGGCTACCACAATTAGTTCAGATACTACCCTAAGTGATAGAATATTAAAGGTAAGTTCACCATCAGACTTTATCTAATTGACCCTGTGAAGAATTAATTCAGGGGCACTCAATAACAAGAAACATCAGTTTAGTAGCTTCTTGTTCAGTCCTTACAGCCACCATTCAGGAAAGCAATCCTTATGGAATAGGATCCAATCATTCTCTCCAACTAATGATCAACTATCATGCCCAGATGAAACAGTGAGATCTGAGATAGAGATAAGAGCCAGCATGTGTCAGACAAGTCAAACCACCACCACCACCTTGATCACTGGGATGAGCATAGCCTAGGACACTGAGCCAAAGAGCCCTTGAATTGCCAATGCTTCTAGCCTGGTTCCCTCAGCTACCATCTTGGGAAGCAGCTCCTCTGGAGATGTGGTCTGGCAACTATTCCTTCTGAGGATACAGTCACAGCTACTGGAGCCCCAGAAATGGAAGTTCTTGCCTTTAAAGTCCTTGGTATTGTCAATGGCTCATTATCAGAAAGAGATATGGTTTTATCAAATGTAAATGACATTTAAGGGGAAAAAATGTGATCTGCTTTGCCACTTCTCTCTAAGGAGCATGGGGCTTTTTTAAATATCTGACTTGAACCTGAAACTTTCCATATGTGTTGTTTCCTCATTAGAATGTGAGCTCCTTGACAGCAAAGACTGCATGGCTTTTCTATTTATATCCCCAACACTTGGAGAAGTGTTTAGCAGATAGATGCTTTATTCATTCATTCAATATCCTTTCCAAACTATGGCTAAATAAATCTCCATTTCCAAACTGATGAAATGACTACATTCCTAAATTAATAGGGGATGGGTCTGAGTCAGGTCAACATATTCCCCAAGCATATGGGTCTCATAATATTCTTTTCAATGTGAATTCGACATCCCCTTGTTGATGACCTTATAGGTCAAAGGCCATAACCTATCTAAAAGTAGGGAGGGACCTTAGAGGTCATCTAGCAGAGTCCTTCTCATTTTTCAAATTAGGAAACTGGTCCTGAAAGTTTAAAATACTTGCCCCAGGTCTTACAGACAATAAGCAGAAGAGGTGGAATTTAAGTCAGAGTTCTCTGGTTATAAAATGATTGTATCTCCAGCAGTTAGCACTTTTCCTTGCACACAGTAGGTCAATAGGTGCTTAATAAATACACATTGAATGGACAAAAAATTCAGATGTGAGTCTGAGGCTCAGAAGTGAGCCAAGGGCTACAAATAAGTCTAATTTGCTCTAGAGGATGAAAAAAGGAGTGTCAATTTACCAAATTAAAAAAAAAAAGTTCTTCAGGAGAGAAGAACAAGAAAACACAATTAGGAAATATTCACAATTCTCCAAATAACACACAGAGGAGTTAGTAAAAGGGGAGGAAAATCAAAAAGACTGCGGTATATGTCAAGAAAGAAGTGATAATGCAGAAAGAAGGGATGATTGACAATGTCAAATGTGGCATAAAGATCAAGGGAGATGAGGAAACAAAAGTCTCTGACTTTTATAATTAAGAAGTCACTAATGATAATAGAGAAAGAGAAATATTATATGGTTTTTTAAGAGAAAGCGGAGAGTGAGGAAATGGAAGCATTGGCAATCTCCTTAAGACATATTTTAAGAACAGTTCATATTTTTGATACTGTTCCTACATGAACGAGTGAGTCAAATAATAACTTTACGTTCAAGGCTCCTTTTCTTAACAATAATGAGAATTTTTAGAAGGCTTCAAATTTCTCTGCTTAGAGGAAGGTTTGGACTGTATCCTTTATGGACTACTGAAGGTTCAGTTTCCTATGTGTGAAGTCTCATACTGCTCCCAAATCTAATTGAAATTTTTAAGTTCTAATTAAGTCTAGTCAATACGTAGACTATACTAAAGTAGCCATCAAAATGGTGCTGGGTAGAGAATTACGTGTCTGTTAAAAAAGGACAGATTTTTGTAAGATTTATTTGTTTAGCTAGGCCCTTTCCTAGGACATATGGGAGATGTGTCTAGGTAGGTTATGAGTCTTTTATCTTTGACACTTTATAATTTAGTTTTAATGTTGTCATATTTTATTGTACATGAGCCTGGAGGTTTTCTGCTTTGATATGTTTATAAGTCAGAATAATAAATAATGATTCAGTCCAACATCGGTGTGAGGACTGTAGTTGGTTTTATGTTTTCTTCTTTCCCATTTCTGGATGAAGATAAATGATTGGACTTTTTTGCCTTTTTCCTCATTATGAATAATATTTAGAAATGGTGAAATGAGGTATTACTTAAATATAGGTGATAATAGCAATTCAAATTTACATAATGCTTTAAGATTTGCCAAGTACTTTCAACTAAATTTATGAAGAATTGGTTGTGTAGTTACTCTCTCAGGAGCAAAGCAAAGCAGTTCCTACCATCAAGGAGCTTATATTTTACTGGGGAGAAAGTGATATGTCCTTAGATAATTACACACAGAAACTTTAAGGAGTCATATCAGGGCAATCAATCAACCAAGGTCTCTTCTAATATGTGGCACTTGAGTTGAGCTTTGAAGGGAGTTTTATATATAAGCATTATATAAATATACATAATATATATAATATATTATATATATAAGCATTATAAATAGTAGATGACTGGAGAGAAAATAGTTCAAAAAAGAGAAGCAGGATATGCTAACTCATGAGAGGGAAGAGATGCAAGTTATATACTAGGAAAATGAAGTTGGCTATTTTGGCCAGAGTATATAGTTTTAGAGTATAAATAATACATAAATCAACTTTGAAATATATGCTATATCTTGCCATGCTAAAAGATGAGTTTGTATTTTACTCTAGAGGCAAAAGAAACCACTGAAACTTGAACAAAAAAAGTGGTATACTCATACGTATGCTTTAGGAATTTCAATTTGCTAGCTGTGTGGAGTCCTGATAGTAAAAGGGAGGGACTAGATGCAGGCAGACCAATCAAAAAGACTATTGAAATAGTTTAGTAGAGAGATAATGGTTATGGTGGTTGTAATGTGAAAGGAAAGAAGTAAGGAATATCCTTGTGATGAAAATGATCATTCCTGAAATATCTTGGATCCGGGGAGTGAGAGAGAAGAGTTTCAGAAAACCTGTAGGTTGTGAAAACAGGTGACTGTAAGACTGATGGTATCCTTCATAGAAATTACAAAATTAAGCAAAGGTATAGATTATGGGGAAAATATAATGTTTGGACAAGATAACTTTGAAAAACTTGAGGTGATATGGAGCAGGCAGATGGAGATTTAAAACTATAGCTCAGGAGTCAGATGAGAGTGGCTTTTACTGCAAATATTGTCTCCATTCATCTCATTCTCACTGTTTAAGTTATTGGTTCCACAACTAAAAAACAGCCACTCAAATTCAAACCAAGACCTCCCAAGTTTAATACTCTTCTCAATGTGCTCCACTTTTGTCCAATGATGTCAACTCATATCTAATGGCTTTTAATGGTATGTAGTTACAAAAACATTCTTTATCTTTTCCCAGTGCATTGAAAGTTAAGGATAATCAAATTGTGATTATACTAGGATCAGAAACTCTGGTTGAGGAAAGTCCCTTGACCAACATAGGTTAATAGCTTCTCTAAAATTTATAGATAGAGACTTGTCTATGACACTGAGGGAGTTTGTGACTTGCTCTGGTTCATTCATCCAGTATGGTACAAAGAGAGGGCTTTAATCCCTGGCTTCCTGATCTCTATCCCTTATATCACACTACCTCTAAAATTCAGTAAAATATCAGTAATTACCCAAGAAAATAATTTAGTTCAACTTATGACTACAAAGAGTAGTGAAGAAATCAATAGTAGTCATCAGGACCTCCCGGATATTCTTTATTATTGTCATCCATTTAGATAATTCCACTTACAAAATAGCAAGGAAATGATTATTTTCCTTCAAAGAGACCATTTGTAAAAATATATGCATCTATACTCTCCACTGCTAGGCATATTTATATCTTCTTTACCAATGTTCCTATGGCAAAAGATATATGAATATTGCTTAAGAAAAGCAGATTTAATTGCATTTCCCCCCACAGCAAATGGTTTCCTTTTCAAGAAAGCTGGAATTGGAGAAAATATTGGCCAAATATTCAACATTCCAAACCCATCCTGTAAATGTCATTACACGTGGAAAGCTCAGCTTTTATCATTGCATTACTTTGAAGTGCCTGTGGAAACACTTCACAAGATTTTTTTCCTTTTCTTTCTGTAGTCTTTAGTTCTTCCATAGTCCCATCTAACTCCTTTTTTCCCATCAGTTAAGGTTTGCTCAGCTTGTTATCATACCCTCAACAAGTCAAAGCAACCAAAGCAATTGTGGGGATATTTTTTCCTTTTAAAAGTCTTGAAGTTCAAGGTCAGATGTTCATCCTGATGTACTTTCTGTATCATTCAAATCACTTTGAAAATGGTTTATCTGTCATCCATAACACCTCAAATACATATGGCATCTATTATCCCGCACAACCATCTTTTTCTTTTTCAAACTGTTAGAAACTACCTTCACTACTACTAATGCTAATGAATGAAAAGGGAGATAATAAGAGTCAGAGAAAGTAGGTAGGGGTATATATAATACACAGGGAAATCAGGGCATTTGCATGTAGAAAATAACTTAAGCACCAATCCTTTTCATCATTCAGTCTTTCCAATTATCTTTTCTTTTACTCTATAATGTCATCTTTATACAATTGCCAACTTTTCTAACTTCCCTTTTCCACAAACATTTCAGAACGTGTTTCACAAAATGTGTTTTTCTTAGGTATTAAAGACTGATTTGCCATCCCAGATGATTGAGAAAGCAATTCTAAATTACTTCTAGGCATTTAGTATAAAGGCAAATTTTCAAAGATATTTTTATGGCTTAATAATTAAATCTGGGTGAATATGCCTGCTGGGAAATTCTGCAATAATAAAGTAGGTTGGCAGGTTCCAGACCTCAAACAAAGAACTTTTCTTTCAATAGACTGAGTCACAGAATATTACACATTTAATAGCTTCTGCACTTTTAAATATATACTGCCAGTACTCCATCATAAGAATTCTTGAGGATTTATTCAAGTTAGACCCAAAGGGGTCTGAAAGTTAAAGAATTGAAACTACATGGTCAACAAACAGAATTATTCCAGAGATTTTAAGCATTATGAACAATAAGTATAGTCCTTTTATATCAATTTCAGCAACTTCTCCCCATCCCTTCATGCATACTACAGAAACTGAAGTCAAAAGAGTTATCTTGTTATTTTTCTTTCCTTGCCCTTCCTATGAAACTGGTGTCTATATGACCTTAGTTCAAATCCTGTCTCTGACACTTTTTGGGCTATATAGTCAATATGTTTTAAAGACAGGACTTAAGCCCACTATGTTACAGCTACAATATGTTGACTTGAAGTCAAGAAAAACTAAGTTTGAATCTTGCCTCAACCACTTTCTCTGGCCATTACCCTACATACATTTTTCAGTCTCAGTTTCCTCATCTATGGGATGGGAAACAATAAAAACATTTATCTCAAAAGTTTGTAAGGATCAGATAATATATAAAACCATTTACAAAGCTTAAAAAGCTGGTTAAATGTTAGATATTATTATTATTATTATCATTAATTTTTCTACTTATATTCAAAAGTCAAGAAGAAAAGCCCTTTCTTCAACATTGAACTGGACATTGTTTTACTGTGAAATTAGATAACTTGATGATTTTTAATTCAGAGCTGAGATAAGAATTCGGTTTCCAATCTCTGCTTATTCAATGAGCTTAGGCAAAAAATCATTACAAAATTTAACTACTTTTAGGACTTCAATAAGGAATTATGAAAAAATTAGGCAACTTTTCATTTGTATCCATGAAGTTTCCTCATTTCCTTCTCAATAAATAATGAATAAAGAACAAATGAATCTGTGATGATTTCTTTAAATATTCTAACAAAAATATTCCTGTATTAACTGATTAAACCCATCTCTACCTAGTAGAGCCCAAAAGATAGGAAATACTTTACTTTGCTAGTTTACATTGTAATTTGACATTTAATGGTCTAATGGACCAATAACTATGGTCTATAGCTTTGCTCATGTCACACAGAGAGTATGGGTGAGAAAGTAGACTTAAGTCGAGGTCCTCCTGTATGTTCAAAAGCTTGCTAATTAATTTATTATGTTCTGCTTTTCATAAAACACTTGAAAACCCAAGAAGAGCTTTTTAAAGAAAATACTTAGCTTTTTTTTACAGGAATCTAAAGTTTATCATACACTCCTCCTATCTTAGTAAGCTATATATTTTGAACATAATTTAAGTTTTTCTTGATGATTCAGGGTCATCATTATAAACATCATTTATTATACTGGGCTTAATGTAGGGATGCCCTCAGGGGCTATTGAGGTGTATGAGGCTTAGCTAAGTTAGCTTGCCTATTCCCTGAATTCTCCCTGACTGCTGTGCTTTCTTAATTGGTAGCCATCTCCCAAATCGACTGTCTGCCTCCTACAAGGCACCCTAACATAAGGCAGAACTGAAAGTTGCAAGGAAGTCAGATAGTCAAGAATTTCTTATAAAGCTAATCAGATGGGTTGAAGGGCTTAATGAGTAAAGTGCATGGGCCTCAAGAAATGATTTGCACTTGGTTTTAGAGGCATTTTGTCATTGCTTTTACCTTCTGAACTTCTAAGAAGGTTCAGATCAGTCTAAGTCTGGACACCACTGAGTGATATACACAGATTCTCAGGGGAGTGAGGTGACTCAAATACTCATTTTCAGTCATGAGAAAAAATAATCTATTCACACACCACGTTCATTTGCTCTGAACAAAAATTGGCTGTTTCAGACACCAAAGAAATAATTTCTTAAACCAAGACATTTGATGTAATATCCTTATACTTTTACATATTTAAATTCTTAAATATATAAAAAATGTATCTTTTCTGCTTTTCATCACACATCAGAGTATCCTGGTACATAAGCAATCACTTAATCAATGGTATATATTGATTAATGTTTATATATACACTATATGATAAATATATGTGGGTCATACATATGCAGCCAAGATCTTTTCTTTGGAGATTATACTTTTTCTGGAAAATTGTGGTTTTAAAATAGAAGAGGAAAATATAAGAAAATTATTCCCCTGGGTTCTCTGCCTATTCTGCATTAAACAAATCAGACATATGATATTTGTTGAAAAATCTGAGCACTTAAATTTTTCTCCATGGACCAACTATGAAAACTTCAAAAAAATTAGTTTCTATTGTGAGGCTATCAAGTCATATGTCATCTTGGAAATTAATTCATTATGATTTTGTGATTAATTCTAAAGTTAACCTTAATGTTAGCTATTTAATTATGAATGTTGAGTTGATCCTTATTAGTCCAGTTCCTGCCAAATTAAGAACTCAAAAATAAAATTAAAAAATCCAGCACTTAAAGAAGTAGTGATTAGAAATGAGCAAGGCAGGCTTAATAATACATTTAGGAATTTTATAAAATAACTCCCCAAATTTATTTCTCCTCAAATATTCCTATTAAGAATCATACAAAACCATATAAAATTATCTCAATTTCCCGTTGATAATTTAAAAACACATTGAAGGTGGGAAATATAATTCAGCAGAAAAGGCTTGGAGTCAGGAAACCTCAGTTCAAATTCAGGCTCTGATAATTACTAGGCAGACACAACTTTTCTGAGTATGATGTTTTCCTCAATTGTAAAATGGGAATAATACTTATATAATTTATCTTCTAAGACTATTGTGACTATTATAAACCCTCAAAGAGATAAGAATTTATCTTGTATGCCATTCAACAGCAGTTCTTCAAATCAATGATAAAGAGATTATAAGATGTAAAATAAATTGATTACATTAAATTTAAAAGTTTCTGCACAAACAAAAGCAATAAAGAAACATTTTGGGAAAAAATCTTCATAGAAAATATCTCAGAAAAAGACTTTATTTCTCAAATATATTTAAAATGGAGTCAAATTTTTTGGAATACAAAGCATTTCTCAGTTGACAAATGGTCAAAGGATAGGAATAGGTAACTCTCAGATGAAGAAATTAAAATTATCTTTAGTCACATGAAAAAAAAATGCTCCAAAAAACACTAGTAGTTAGATAAATACTAATTAAAACAACTCTGAGGAACCACCTCACACCTATAAGACTAGCTAATATGATAAAAAAAAAACCAAAATGATAAATGAAAAATGTATAAAATTGGGACACTTCCACATTGCTGTTGGACCTGTGAACTGATATAATCATTCTGGAGAGCAATCTGGTACCATGCCCAAAGAGTCATCAAACTTTGATGACTTTGACCTTTGACCCAGCAATACCATTACTAGGTCTTTATCCCAAAGAGATTAAAGATAGGGGGGGAAAAAGGATCTAACTGTACAAAGATATTTGTAGAATGACTAAACAAGAAATGATAAAGAAGAAGACCACACACAAAAAAAATTGGAGCCTGGACAGACATATGAAGTCATGGAAAATGAAGTAAACAGAACCAGAGAATATTGTACAGAGTAATTATAATGTGAGATGATCAGCTGTGAGTCATTTAGCTATTATCAACAAGGCAAAAATTCCGTACAACTCTAAGAGACTCATGACAAAAAAAGAAAAGGAATATACACTGCCAAAGAAGGAACAAAATGAGTCCAAATGTAAATGAAACATAATCATCCTTTATTTCCTCCATGATTTTTCCTCTAGTGAAATCAATGTGTCTCTTTTTCATAAATATGAAATACAAACATGAAAGCATATATGTTATATATATAATATAATTTATATACAAACTATATCATATTGTCTGCCTTCTTGGGGCAAGAGGATTGGGAAAGAGGGCGATACAACATAAATTTCAAAATATTCAAAATGATTATTGAAAAATTGTATTGACATGTAACCTTGGAAAAATAAAAAAATTATTATAACAAAAATTTTTAAATGAATGATGTACTTTGTTGTAGGAAAGACCTCAGTATAAATCCTGTTTATGACAATAATTTTGAAACCAAGTAGCTCATACTCCCGTAACTTTAGGTTCCTCATCTGAAAAAGGAAGATAATGATGCCCATCTTTAAAATTTTGCTTTGAAGGTCACATGAAAGTAGCTTTTGTTTTATTATTTGTGAAATGGTCAAATACATGGAATGAAGGTTTATCTTAATGGATAAAGTTCTAGAAGTAACCCCAGGAAGTCTTAGGTTCAGAAGCTACATCTTACACTCATTTCATGTGTCTCTAAGGGAAATAAATATAATCTACCTTTTAGAGTTTCATTTTATTATTTTAAAATGGGAGTAATAAACTTATAATATTTACTATCTAGTATTGTTGCGAAGATCAGAAGAGATAACATATATAAAATATTTTCAAGACATATAGAGGTAAATAATTATAAAATGTTAAAGTAATTATTTCCTTCTTCAGGAATCTTTGTGACACATTTTCCAGACATTTTACCAGTAATCAACCTTCTATATTTGATCTTTAACTTCTCAATATATTCTCCCTCCAACAATTGAATGTCCAAATAAGGTCTTACCAGTGCAGAGAACAATGGAGCAATTACTTCTCCTGATCATTTTTGGTGTAAAAAAAAATCAGAGTTTAAGTCTTGGCTCTGGGATTTATTGTGCCACTTTAAGTTATTTATTAAATAACTTATTAAATTAAATAAATTAAACAAACTTATTAAATAAATAATCAATGAATTTATCAACAAGTTTTTATAAAGCATGTAGTATGCACTAGGCACTGTGCTAGATGCCGAGTTAGAAAAAAATGAAATGGTTCCTTCTTTCCAGCAACAATTATGGTATCAAGATAGACTAAATGACATAGGAGTTGAGTTTTTATGAATGTACCAAAATCCTCTAATGCCTATAAAATACATCATCATTATCATCATGACTTACATATCCTCAAGCTGTGAGTCATGTTTGAATTTGGTAGGCACACATATATTCATACAAGTCACTAGAAAATGTTATACTTAATAGAGGAAAACATAAAATTCTAATTTACTCAGAAAGAACTCTTGCTTGTGGTTGAGGCCATTAATCAATATACTTTAGGGTTACTAAAACTGTAGCAAATTCATTGAGCAATAACAATATTTTGCATACATTTGATTATTTTATCCAGAAGAAGATAGTCAAATGCATTCCAAGAAATACAATATACTCTATGGCGTTTATAATCTAATAACCTGGAAATTCTATTAAAAAGGGAAGTGAAATTAGTTTTGAGTCATGTCAATTTGTCAACTTGGATCCATTTTGAGTCCAAATGATAGAAAAATTCAAAATGCTTACAAACTATTACTTATAAAATTTAGAATTTATTCAGAGATCAACATCAAACATTTTTCTTTAGTTGTGTGAAATCCACTTTTCTTTTTTGAAAAGTAGAATATTTGCTTATATCTAGTCTTCTGATGTCTCTGCAAGTCTTTGTTTCCACTACTACTAAAACTTGATTGAATCAAAGATACAAACACAAATTTCTTTAGCATGACAGGATAGCAATTTTGAGTGCAGAGACTTAAAAAAATAAACAAAATTAACTAAAAGGAAAGTATGGCAATAACTCAAAATCATTCATGCCTTGAGAACAAATGATATTTGGAAATCTTAAAAATGAGAGGGATTGAATTCAACAGAAGTATAAGAGAAAACATAAACTAGATCAAAGAAAAGGTTGAGATAAAAAGTCTAGAGCAATTCTAATGCTGTGCATGTGTCACCATCATGAAGGAAGAATCTTTTGTGTATGTGTGTGTATGCCTGTGTCTGTAGTTGTTATTTAGTCATTTTTCAGTTGTATCTTATTCTTTGTGACCCCTCTTTGAAGGTTTTTTTGGGCAAAGATTGGAATAATTTGCCATTTACTTCTCCAGTTCATTTTATTGATAAGGAAACTGAGGCAAACAGGGTTAAGTGACTTCCCTAGCATCACACAACTAGTAATTGTCCAAGTCCAGATTTGAACTCAGGAAGAAGGGTCTTCTAGATTCCAGGGCTTGTACTCAATCTACCTCACCACATATCCAACCTATCCACATTTCTATATAAACATATCATACATCCATTGTCTATATACATGCATATATACACATGTTTTTTCAAAAGCAATTTCCCATGACAGAATATTCATCCTTTATGAACACAATTAATTTCAGTTCTCAGTGGCTAATTACATACAATATATACTTATAAAAGAATAAGTAAATATTCTATAGAGTATATGTAAAAATGACTACTGCCTCCTTAAAAATATGTATATTCCAATGTTTCTGTTATCACTCAAAACATTTGTGAAAATATTTGGGGATTTCTATTAGACTAATCTGTAAGCCTTATAAGAAAGGCAATCTCACTATTACCTAGTTGCAACTTATTATTTATATAATACAATATTATCCCACTTGATCAACTTCCTTATCCACAGAATTTAGCTCTGTATCATTTTTGACTATTTCCACAAATCAAATATACTCTCAATGGATAAATATTTGTCATTAGTTCATCAGAGTGATGTAATAAAAAGATCCTTACAACCAGAGTTGAAATAATATAAATGAAGTCCCTCGATTACATTTAATAGTTGTGGGAAACATAGGCAAGTTCATTAAATAATCAAGCCTTAATTACCTCACTTGTAAAATAGGAAAATTAATATTTGTTCTACCTACCTAGGAGGATTATTTTGAAAACAATGTTTTGTATATCCTAATGAATTATAAGAATTTAATGGATGTGGACTGGCCTATGGGAACCATTCCTTGGAACATTTGTAGATTTTCTCTGCCTGTTTTGAGTCCAGGCAACCATGTGGAAGCTTTGGCTAAATCTACTTCTAGATATAATGACTCAGGGATTTTATACTCTGTGAAGACAATGAGTTCTCTTCTGAGAAGAGAAATAAACTCTTAAGGGTGGAGGGGCTAAACATCAGTGTGCATACAAAAGGGCTGGATAGTGCTACTCTCACTATCATTATTTTCATTATCGTATTTCTTCTTTTTGTTCGCACTCACATGTTGTTAAAACTAGAGGACTGTGTAGAATTGTCTCCTTATAGTTAATGAATGACTTCTCCTTGTCTCAACTGGGCACTATTTACATATGAACACATGGCTAGGTTTATTTCTTTGCCATTTGTTTTCTTCTGATCTTGGGCCAGTGGGTCTCCTTAGAAATCCAGGTAATGACCTTGTGAGATATAAATGGCATGGAAGACCCTTAAGCCAGCAGCTGTGGGTCAATTACCTGCAGGGTCAGTGACAGAATCTAAAAGATTGGCAAAGGATATATGGCTGTGGGAGGAGCTACATCAGGCACAGAGATATAGTTTGCAGTACAGGTTTTTTCAAAACTCGAACATTTTCGGGGAGCATGATCTTTCATGGCAGACAGAAGAGCTGACTAAGAATTCTAGAATATGGCACAGAGCTAAACCTAAGGGGAACTGCAAGAGCACTCTACAAAGAAAATGTAAGGGAATATTATTGTGCCATGAGAAATGACAAACAAGATGTCCCCCCCCCCACTCACACACACACCTGGAAAGATTCATAGGAAGTGATGCAAAGTGAAGTGAGCAAAACCAAGAGAACACTACACATTAAGAGCAGTAATGTACAACGATCAAACATGAATGCCAACCATTATGCAAGGTTCCAGCAAAGCTCCAATGGACTCTGGAAGAAAATGGCTATTTACCACAATAGAAAGGATTGAGACTGAGTCTAAATGCCAATTAAAGCATACCATTCTTCAATTTATTTCCTTCATAATTTTTTCTTTAGTGTAAGCAGTCTATGAATTCTTTCACATGACAAAAATTGAATTTTGTATTCCTTGGTAACCCATATACAACCTATATGATGGCACTTTCCATCTCAGGAAGGAGGGAGGGTTCATAGGGAAGAAGAAAACATGGATTGCCAAATATCAGAAAACAATTATTGAAATTATATTTATATCTAATCTAGAACAATAGAAAAATAAAACATGCATTATCCAAAAAAGTATCAAACTTCCATTATAGTAGTTATGAATTTCTTCTTTGCCACATATATTCTTTATACTGTTTTGCTATTTGTACTCTAAATTAGAAATCATTCTCATGTAAATCATTATTATTTTGGCATTATATCGTGAGACTTCGCAGGAAGGATGTTTTGTATTAATTGTTCCTATTTTGCTTTATTAGTAAATAACTTTTCTGAAAGCTAATTAATTTGGCAAGTTATTTGTTGGTAGGAAGCACACCATAGAGTTAATACTACTAGAAGCTCAGGCCCTCAGTTTTATCCTAATATATTGAGATTATTTAGTCAGTGACCCTTTGGAATATTCAATCTGGCTGTGTTGAGTGAAGATTGAAGTAGTGACTCCAGAGGTACTATTATGTATAGCTAATTCCTTACTTGATTTAATTTCACATACAGAGCTCTCTGTGAGGAAGTTCCATCTACCGATATGGATCCATTCATTATTCTAGAATTTGTAGTTTTAAACATTTTCTACAGACTTTGAGAAGTTAAGTAATGATGATCATAGAACCAGTATGTGACAGAGAAAGGACCTGAACGAAGATTTATCTGAATCCAAGGTTGAAATGTCATGCTATATTTGATCATTGGTTACTGCTCTATTAAAAGAAACTCATCCAGATAACAATAACATTAATTTACTGCTTCAGGGTTTACAAAATATTTCTAATGCATCTCATGTGACCCTGAGAAGAATATAAAGGATTTTTAACTAAAATTCATATTGATGTGATGTATGCATATACTCTAAATAAACATACTTTAAAATGAGACATGTTAGGTAAATATATATATATATATATATATATATATGTATTTGTGATATAAGTCAAGTCTGCACACAGGAACAATAATCTAATGCTTTACTTATAATAATTCCACCTTATTGAGAAGCTCCATTTTCTTCTTAATATTTTTCAAAGCAAGCATCAACTTCAAAACAAGGATATATGCTAAATAAATTACATTCACCAGTCACTAGAGATAAAAGACCTGAAGAAGAATAAAAATTCACCCAGTTACCTCACATTAAATTAAAATGCTGTTATACATCAGGATAATTACATCAAGGAAAGTTTATGTCAGAAGTGGTTTCAGATAGAAACATCTTGAGAAAATGGATGGATGGAAGCTTAGATTATTGTTAATGGAAATACCACAGTAAGAATAACATGGAAATCTAATTGGCTATTTTCCATGTATTTTTCCTCATTTCAGGAGTTTACCATGGTCATTACTTATGTTGAATTAAGTATATTTCATTGTCACACACAAATATGAATGTTATATGATATTACTGCTTTCTCTTGGTGAATTGAAGTATCTTTGTGAGAAGACATAATGCAATATTGACATGGAATATTTGATTGTTTTTATTGTTTTGCCCTAAAACCATACAATGAAAGAGGGCAATGTGTATACTTTCTAGACCTTAGCAGAGTTCTAGACTATTCTAAAGCTGTACACTAAAGACCCAGTTATCACATTAAACAGGTTACATTCAATTTCAGGAGAATAAAATTAATACAGGTATCATTTAAAAAGCATGAAGAGAAACCATATGTTAGAAATTGATAGAGACGCTGCAAATCCATTTTAGAATAGCTGCCTAGATAGTTTCAAATTTTATTTTTTATTGCCCATTTTTTCATTGATATTTACTTTTTAATTAACAAATGTTTCTTTTCTCTCCCTCAGACTTCCGTCTTTATTCAAAACAAAACACAAATCCTTCTAAAAATATTCATAGTCAAACAAAAACAATTAATACTGAGAGAGTTCAATTTTATTTTGCTGAGCTGAAATTTCTATATGTGTTGGAGGGTATTTCAGTTCTCTAGAGTTTTCGTTGGTGGTATTTGCTGCAATGAGATTTCTTGTGTTTTTTATGATAAATGATAACAAAACTCTAAATACATTTCTGAAATGGATAAACATCCAGGAATAGAATACCCTTTAATAGCTAGAATTTGAGAATTTTTGAAGTTGAAAGGTGACTTTGTACAAAAAAAAATCAAGATCAATCTTTAGTCTGGGAAAACATTTACTAATATAAACAAAGGGGAAAAAGAGTCAGATTATTTTGATTATTTCCTAATTCCATAGCTTTAAAAATTTTTCTGTGTAAAGGAATAATGACATAAGCAAACTAGGGGAACATGATAAAAATGTTAAAGTATCCGGGTGTTCCATGTTTTCCTTCTAATCCTTTTAAAATTCATGTTTTAAATTCTAAAATATTTTGGCCTCTGATTATTCTTGTGATTTCATTGGAAGTTGCTTTTACTATCAGTTCTAATTGTCAAGGTTGCATCAAGATAAAGTTATTTTGTTCTTCATGTTTATCTCTATGCTAATGACTTCCAGATATGCATTCAATCCTTGGTTTTCCTGCCTGTGCTCCAGGTAATTCCAGGTACCTTTTCATATCTACTAAAGTATTCTTTTATTAGTTCATGTTATGTCTAAAACCAATAATATTTTTATATCTTTTTAACTTCTAATGCCATTGGCACAAGTGTAGCAGGAGATCTTTAAATCATTATATAATTATGAAATAATAGTTACTGAATCCTCTCTTCAGTCACCCAATTCTGTTCATTAAAATATCTTTTGAATTCAAACTCCCAATATATCCATACTGCCACTTTACTCTAAATTCTAATCACCTCAGTATCTTTAATTAGTATCACCATTTCCCCTTTTTCTATTCTAAGGCACGTCAAACTAGGTGGGTAAATTGCTGGGCCTGAAGTCAGGAAGACCCAAGTTCAAAAACAAGTCTCAGATACTTAATAATGGTGTGACCTTGAACAAGTCATTTAACCTCTTTTTTTTTTTTGCTTTAAAAGAAATTTCTGCTTCATTTTCTTTTATTGTAAACTTGGGACAACTATAGAACTTATTTCCAGGGTTGTTGTGAGTTTCAAATGAGATAAAATTGTAAAGGACTTAGCACCATGTATGACACATAATAATAATATATACATGGCATCTATTACTTAAATGTAAATTTCATTGCATCACACTAAAAAATCTCTAATTCTTGCTGTTGCTGCCTTGTTGAAGACTAAAAGATATGACTGAACTTCATAATGTTTTAATTTAGTTAAATTTTTCTTTCCATATAACTTCTCATGAGGAGCTAGGCAGTAATTCAACAGGCATTTTTTAAGAACCCACAGTGTCCAGAGGACTGGGTTTGATACTAAGGTTACCTTATGTTAGAATCCTGTTCTCCCTAACAGTTGGCCATTTAATATGCTTTACCTGCCATATTATTATGCTTTCCCTCATGCTATTTCCCCCAGTGAAACTTGCTTACTTTGTCCACTGTAGCAATCTACAACAGACTTTTCCTTTAATATCAATGTCTATTAGCAAGTTTACTCATTCTATTGGTAGCTCAATTTATTCATTTGTAAAATAATGTTTAGTTAGAAAGAATTCTATAATAGGCAAGTACTATTACTGCCACCACCATCACCATTACTCTGTAGCAATTCAACATTTTCAAAGTATTTTACATGTTATTTCATTTGATCCCTATTTGAACCATGTGAGCTAGGTGCTAATATTATTCCCATTTTACAAATGAGAAAATTTAGACTGAATGAAGTTAAGTGAATTGGCCACTCACATAGCTAATAAAGATCTGAAGCAAGATTTCAACCCAGTTTTTCCTGACACCAATCTAGTGGTCCTTCCAATGCACCTCCAACTACTCTAAGACTTCTTGGAATTTTGGAACCTATGATAGATAACCCTTCCATTTTTCAGTAAGCCTTCTTGAATTATAACAACATTTCTTTCTCTATCCCTTTTCTGAACTCCTACACTAATTATGGTTCATCACTAAATAATTTGCCTCTTAAGGAGTAGATATTGTAAATATACATTTACAAGTGGAGTAATTATTTGCTATGTATTAGTCTTTATTTCTATTTTTAGAACAGAAACTTCTGCATGGAAAATAATTTGTATTTTCTCTATGTTATTTCTCTATGTTATACGCTAACCCCATCAAAGTCTTATCCAATGTCCTGTATTGGCATGGGATTCTCAAGGTTGTATTCTAAAAGGGTATTTCAATAAGATGCAACAGCTATATGCTAAACTTGAAAACTGTATCTGTCATGAAAGTACCAATATACCTAAGGTCACAGAAGCAGTCTAATAGGTTGATTACAGGGCAGTGGTAGCAAGTGGTAGTGTCATATGCCCTTGTGTATGTTGAAACAACAGAGATCATTGGCCAAGCTATAGAGTAGTTTTGTTATGCAATTAACATAGGATCATCGATCTAGAGAGCAAAGAATCTCCAACATTATCAGGTTCAAAATTTTATTATACAGATAATTATAATGAAGCTCATGAAGGTTAAATCATTTGTACAAGGATATTTGATTAGTTAACATCTGAAGTAGAATTGGAAACCAGCTCCTCTTAATCCAGAGCCAAAGTCCCTTATGATGAACTAAGCTGCTTCTGTATTTATTGGACATCTGCACTAAGGAAATAACTGATCCTTCAGACTTTGAATTAAGTACCTCATACAGACTATACTGTCATTAAATACTTACTGAAAGAATTCTGAGTCTCTTTTTGTAGGGATTGAACAGGTGATACTTTTCTAACTGAACACTGAAGAGTATTAGCTGCTGGACAGCTCCTCATTTAAGTGCAACTGTGAAGCAGATTGGGCATTTTTGTCTTTATCTTTTTGCACTGTAATTTCCTCCTCCCAAACTCACATACTGTAACAAATTGTACATTAGTTCCAAGGTGCAAATGTCTGGAAACTGGCCAGCAAGTTTAATTGATAGGAAATGAGGAAAAAAAGGAAAGATTTTTTTTGAAAAGGAAGTTTAAAGTGTGAAGTTAGTTTGAAACTGATGAAAAAACTTGGCAAAATTGTTATAGCTTTAGGGCTTCCTACCTTGGCAATGAGAGCAATAGTAAAGGATATAAAAATGCAGTCAGAAATGTGGATTTGATATTATATTTTCACTTAGTGTGTTTAACATGTGAATTGCTTTGAATGTCACCTAGTATTAATTTCCATATTTGAATAATGCAAATATTTAGGCATTTTATAGGTTTTATTAAATAACTTTAATATGTATTTCACATAACTTTATATGGATGCTTTATTCTTACATACAGTATATCATATTATTGCTTGATCTTTCCATTATAGAAATGATAGAAGACAGAGAATGAAAAAATACACATTTCATAAAAATTGGGGTGCAAAACATCCATTGTTTTAAGTGAGAAATCAATATAGACTTCATATTAGACTGTTTAGTATGTATTTTTGCATGTCATCTAGAATGTTAATGAAATGAATTGATAATAATAAGTGCTTAATACATTTTTATTGAATGGAGTATTACTTATTCAGATCCTCACAGATTATTTTATAAACCTATCAAGTAAGTTTAACTCAAATCTATCCTTCCTCAAGTCCATTGCTAGAGTCCTACCTCTATAATACTATCTATCAATCTATCTATCTATCTATCTATCTATCTATCTATCTATCTAAACATATACATATATGCCTATAATTTTAGCAGGTGATATATTATCCTGTTTCTAATGCCAATTAAAAATAAAGTCACTTCATCCCTCTCAAACTAAGTTTTATCTTTACCATTGGAATAATAATCTCTATTATACTACTTTATAGAATTTTGTGAGGTTAAAGTGAGATAAAATATGTGAATTTTTTGTTCAATCTTAAAAACACATTTTAAATGTCAACTATTTGTTTTACTGGAGGTTCTACAGCAATTAACTAATTAATTATAATTGAAATCCAATTCCTCATTGGTTATTGAAGAGCATGCTTATACATAACCAAAAATCCCAAAAGAAAACCATGAATAAGCTGATGTGAAAGATAGTATGCTTTGATCTACATTGGACTCCAACAGTTCTTTTACTGGAGAAGGAAAGCATTCCCCATCCTAAGTCCTTCAGAATTGTCCCAGATCATTGCATTGCTGTGAGTAGCCAAGTCTTTCACAGTTGTATATCATACAATATTGCCGTTACTATGTTTGATGTTATCTCAGATGCTTCAGCAATTTGGAAACTGTTGGTGCAAATTATTCACCTATACTTCAGTAAAAAAAAAGCTATCCACTCTGGGAAGATCCCAGGTTGTGGTCTGGGATTGAATTAAACAATTCAACCATCAGCCATAAAGTTTTACATGCTTGTGTTAGTTTAGCAATGAATTCATATATTAAAAGATTTTTTTCTTTTTAGAAATTAATATAAGCCAGTATTATATTTTTATGGATGGTTCCAAGTAGAGGGAACAGATCAGTTACTATCCCCTAAATAGTAAATTCATGAAAATTGGATGAAATTAATTTATCCATTGGCCTTAATCAAATCAATAATAAGCAAAAGAATTTTATTGACTATACCTAACACTACTGAGCCCAGGGCAATAAGGTATTTGGAAAATATACACAGAGGAGGCAGCTAAATGGCTCAATAAATGGAGAGTCAGTCCTAGAGACAGAGAGACCTGGATTCAAATTTCCTAGATGTGTGCCTTGGAAAAGTCACTTAATCCCTATCACTTTAGTATACTTCTGCCTTGGTACCAATATATAGTATTGATTCTAAGAGAGAAAGCAAGTGTTTTTAAAAATTACATGCAAAATTATTACTACCCGTAAAGAGCTGACAGTTCAAGTGAAGACATAAAGCTCGAAAAACAACAACATGTTTAAGTTCCATTGTATTAAAAGTTGTTCAGAACTATGTTGTTGAGGTAATACTTGATAGAAGAAGTGGGAATCATAATTGAATCTTTAAAGATATGTAGAAATTAAAGTGACAAAGATAAGGGAGAAGCCTATTTTAAGCAGTTAAAGGGATGTTAAATTGTGACGACGAGTGTGTTCATGGTATGTATAAGGCACAGGGAATAGACCAATGTGTCAGCTGTTTTCAAGGAAGTAATTGGAGATAAAGTGGGGAAAAAGACTTTGGGGATAGATCACATACAGAGCTTTAGAGAGTTTGATTTTGGGGTAGAAGTCATGAGTGAATAGGAGCACTACAGAGTAGAAATTAGAAGAAAAATGTGTTTGAATCCTGCCTCTAATACCTGTTAGCTGTGTGACCATGAGAAATCATTGAAACTCTCTGAACTACAATTTCCTCATATGTCAAATGAAGCTAATACCTGCAGTGCCTGTCTTGGAGGATGAGATTAAATTAGTACAGAGGAAAGATCTTCCCACCTTAAAATCACATTCACACACATATGGAGGCAATGAAATTTATGGAATAAATAGAAGCTTTTGGAATACATACATATAGGTTTGTATGTATGTATTCCAAAGAAAAAGATCCAAGTGTAGTTTTATTATTTAAAAGCTCATATATATCCATATACTTTATTGTTATTATTATTAATAATATTCATACAGGGGTCTAAGATTTTCTACAAGGTCCCTATGCTTCCTCCCATCACTTCCATTATTCTTCCTCCAAATGCACATTTAAAATACTAAGTTGACTCTATTAAGATGCTAGTGGGCCTGGCAATTACTTCCATTTCATATTTATATCCCATGATAGCACCATTCATGTTGAATACACAGGCCTAATTTTCTCATATTCCCCAATAGGAAAAAAAGTTTCTTGATGTTTCTTGCAATAAACTGGAATCTAAAAGAATTATTTCTCTCACATGAAACTATCATTTCTATAATGAGAGGATATAACCTCGATCCTAACACAAAGGCAGGAACTTGAAAGTTGTAAAAAATGCACTAAAGAAAGATTCACATTTCATCATGTGACAATATGGAAAATGGTTAATTTATCTTATTCAAATAGATCGTCTATAACCTCCCTCAGCACAATATCGCTGAATACAATGGTGCTCCCTTTTGTGTTACCTAGTTTTCAGAAGGTAGGAAGCAATGAACAGAAAACCATGTTGTAGACAGAGATATACCAGGTTCACACAATGCCTTCCTGAAAAGTTCACAAGAGATTTATCACAATAAAAAGGACCCAAAGAATCTGGACATTTCTGGGTTACTGTGCTATTCCCCATTGCTAGTCCTTAAGTGTCTTAGACAAGCTGACAGAAACTATTGTTATCACTTTTGCTGGTGTCATATTTATACAACACTTGGGTTAGGCTACTGTACCTCTAGTAAAGCAAATACTGTAATGTGTCTTTTCAATTTGCTAACAGAAATTTTGAGAACCGATTATATAGTGTAGTTATCATGCCTACTGCGATTAGTATTACATGGCAACATCAAAAATAAAGAAATGCTTATTTATAGGGGATCACAAGAAATTCAAATCAACAACAAAATACCTTTCACTACGGCAATTAGCATCCTGTAACAATATACCACCATTCTCTCGTCCAGTACACACACACACACACACACACACACACACACACACTACGGTCTATCAAAAAATAAGGCAAAGAGTATAAATGCCATATGGCAACCTTCTAATAATTATATATACTCACTCTCCTCCTGGATCATTTACATGCTTCTTAATGCATGGTCTAGCAAGGTATGGGCTTCAACAATGAAAAAATTAAAAGATGCTGTTGTCTGCATATATTGCTATTTACTTAGAAGTCAGCAGGCAATCTCCAAAACCAAATTTACACATCCCTTAACACACGATGTGTGGTGAGGGATCAGAATCAAATCAAAGTCCTAAGACTCAGTATCAGAGATGGCTAACAGCCTAGTGCACTCTGTGAAACTGTTTATCCTCCAAAGTTAGGGAAAAGACATGCTAATAATCTAAAGCTGAAGGAAACATTATTAAGAGTAGCTTTTTCAGTTTGGGATATATGGGTAGGGGGAAGAGTTACACACATTCTACTGAGGGAAGGACACTGGATATCATTTTACCACTTTAATCATTTAGTACCACTGTAGCAGAGCAACTTTTGTGCTTATTTTCTGCTAAACTGTGAATAAAGTATATATTTGCAACATATGGCTTTTTGGAGGAAAATAATCTGGGAGTGGAGATGGGGAGGTAATTCCAATCCTGGGGACATCTCTTAATTATAAAGAGGTCATGGGCAAAACACTGAAGCTCTTTAGACTTCACCTGTCAAATGAGTAGTTTAAAGTAGAGGATCTTCTTGCCATAGACTCTTTCAGCTCTCAGTTCTATCATTTAATCATTTTAAGTTATCACAGAGAACTAGAGAAGCAAATCTAGATATAGATGTTTAACTTGTATTATAATTAGTATAACTGACATAGATTATGTAGTAGTATAACAATTTATAATGGAGTAATTAGGACTGAGACATTAGATAAAGGCTATTCAATGAGCTGATTATAGGGACATTAGTTATTTTCAAAGGTTATTAATGACCTTATAGCTCATATGTAGCAGAATGAAGTAAGACCAATAAGAGGAAATAAATAATGTTGTTATAGCTAGAATAAGATGGGATATGTTGCTATATATTTACTTTAAATAACATTAAATTTAAAAAGCCATTTCTAATTGTGTCAGTTTTAAAAGTAACCTCATGAACTACTTAAATAGAATGTAAGATATTCTGGATGTTTTCTCAATTTTTTATAAAGAAATTACCTTATGACATAGCATCTTCCCCAATCTCTTTAAAAGTATAAGGATAAATTAACCTTATATCCTAGAATCAGAAGGTAAAACAGAAATTTAAACAGTTCATCAATCACCTCCTGAAAAGAATCTCAGATTAAAACTCCCAGGAATATCACAGCCAAATTTCAGAGCTCCGAGATTAAGGAGAAAATGTTGTAGCACCCAGAAATAAAAATAAATTAAAATATCATGGAATCCCAGCCAGTACCACAAAAGATTTAGCAGCTATGACCAGATGGAATGTATACCAGTAATGCAGGTTAGGTTCACTATTACAAAGACTATAAGCATAGTTGACCATACAAATAACAACACCAACAAAAATCATATAATTATCTCAATAAATGCAAAAAAAAGCTTTTCACAAAATAAGATACTTGTTCCTATTAAAAACATTAGAATGTTTAGGAATACATGTAGATTTTCTCAAAATGATAAGCAGATCTGTAAAGCAGATAAGTGAGAAATCTCACCAATCAGGGTGAAGCAAAGGAGCTCATTATCATAATGATTAGTCAATCCTATTCTAGGAGTCGAAGGTAAAATAAGAAAAAGAAAGTGAGGGAATTAGAACAGATAATGAAGAAATGAAGCATTCAATTTGCAGACAATATGATAACATACTAAGAGAATCTTAGATAATTAATTATAAAAGTAATTAATATAATTAACAACTTTAGCAAAGTTGTAGGATATGAAATAAATCAACATAAATCACCAGCATTTCTTTATATGACCAACAAAATCCAGCAAAAGGAAGAAATTCCTTTATAATAACTGCTAACAATAAAAATACCCACCAAGACAAACTGAAGAATTATATGAAAACATCATGGGTAGGATGAGCTTACATCATAAAAAATGACAATCCTACTCAAACTAATTTACTTATTTAGTGCCATACCTATCAAGAAACTTTTTTTTTTACTGAATTAGAAAATACTATAACAAAGTTCATTTGGAAGAACAAAAGATCAAGAATATCAAGGGAAATAATAAAAAAACCCATTAAGGTCAGTGACCTTGCAGTACCAGATTTTAAACTGTACTATAAAGCAGTGGTCAACAAAACAATATGATACTGGCTAATAGACAGAAAGGAGGATCAGTGGAATAAACTTGGGGTAAATGACCTCAGCAAGACAGTCTATGATGAACCCAATGATCCTAGCTTTGGGGACAAAATTCCACTATTTGACAAAAACTGCTAGGAAAATCGGAAAAACAGTATGGGAGAGATTAGGTTTAGATCAACATCTAACACCTGTAAAGGTAATTTTAGGGTTGTGATTTAAATCTAAATTAATTTTGGTCACCAGAGGAAATCCCAAATAAAATACCCAAGTCAGCTGGACATTTATGGTGATTTTAATTAGTATAGAGGAAAGGAATTAAGGAGAAGAGAGTGAAAGAGGGTATAGGATTTCTCCTGCCTGGCCTGTGCCAGGGGAAGTTCAAAGGCCTCCGCCAAGAGGTCTCTGAAGAAGATTAGAGGCTTTCTAAGAGGATAATTTTTGGAAGGTAAAGGAGAAAGGAATCAGCCTAAACTCTGAGAGATCTTAGTTAAGATACCTCACCTGAACTAGGCTACTAAGCTTCTCCCAGTATAGTATCAAGGAAAACTCACTGTCAAACTGGACAATAGCTGCCGCCATGCCAAGATGTTGAAATGCTCAGCATGCTGCCAGTCAGAGCTCCCTCTCCAGGGAAAGAGGCCAGAGAGAGGAAGTGATGCAAAACATATAGACAGTTTTTCCATCATTATCCTTCATCTCACATGCACCAATGTTAGCTTAAGATTGACTTAGGACAGCCCAGGGGTCTGTCAATTGTTTCTGATTTGTCATTTGCTAGCACATGTCTGTCCTAGGCCATCCTCCTAAATACTTAATCCTTAAGTATGGGTGTAGATATTCCTGTTTTTATTAGACTTAGTAGGTGGAGTAATCTAAAGTTCACATACCCTACACTAAAATAAAGTAGGAATGGGTGAATGACTTGAACATAAAGAAGGAAAATATAAGTAAATTAGCTAAACACAGAAGAGTATACTTGTCAGATCTTTGGAAATGGAAAGATTTCAAGACCAAGCAAGAGTTAGAAAAGTTACAGAATGTAAAATAAATAATTTTGATTACATTAAATTAAAAAGGTTATTAAAAAAAAACAAAACCAATGCAACCAAAATTAGAAAGGAAGCAACAAATTGGGAAAAAAATCTTTATAACAAGAACCTCTGACAAATGTCTAATTACTCATATTTATAAGAAGCTAAATCAATTGAACAAAAATTACCATTCCCCAATTGGAAAATGGATAAGGGACATGAATAGGCAATTTTCAGATTGAGGAATCAAAACTATTAATAAGCACATGAAAAGTTGTTCTAAATCACTTATAATTCAAGAAATGAAAATTAAAACAACTCTGAGGTACCAGCTCACACCTAGCAGATTGGTTAACATGACAGCAAAGGAAAGTAATAAATATTGGATGGGTTGTGTCAAAATTGGGACATTAATACATTGCTGGTGGAGTTGTGTATTGATCCAACCATTCTGGATGGTAATTTGGAACTGTGCCCAAAGGGCGGTAAAAGACTGCCTGCCCTTTGATACAGCCCTTTGATACCACTGCTGGGTTTTTACCCCAAAGAAATCATAAAGAAAAAGACATACAAAAATACTTATAGCCACTCTGTTTGTGGTGGCAAAAATTGGAAAATGAGGGGATGCCCTCTGATTGGGCAATGACTGAACAAATTGTGGTATCTGTTGGTGATGGAATACTATTGTGCTTAACGGAATAATGAACTGGAGAAATTTCATGTGAACTGGAATGACCTCCAGGAATTGATGCAGGGTGGAAGGAGCAGAACCAGGAAACATCATAAACAGAGACTGATACATTGTGGTAAAATTGAATGTAATAGACTTCTATACTAGCAGCAATGTAATGTTAAGGGATGTATGAGAAAGAACACTATCCACATCCAGAGGAAGAACTGTAGGAATAGCAACACAGAAGAAAAATAACTGCTTGATCACATAGGTTGATGGGGATATGATTAGGGATATAGACTCTAAACGAGATCACCCTAGTGCAAATATCAATAATATGGAAATAGGTCTTGATGAGTGACAAATGTAAAACCCAGTGGAATTGTGCATCAGCTATGGGAGGGGGTTAGGGGAAGGTGAGCAAAAGAACATGAATCTTGTAACTATGGAAAAATATTCTAAATTAATTAAATAAAATTTTCCAAATTATA
The DNA here is from genome assembly GCF_027887165.1 of Monodelphis domestica. Taxonomy (NCBI): domain Eukaryota; kingdom Metazoa; phylum Chordata; class Mammalia; order Didelphimorphia; family Didelphidae; genus Monodelphis; species Monodelphis domestica. Next base: position 228,760,828 of record NC_077232.1, on the reverse strand, counting down.
AAAAAGAATTACATGAAACCAGTTATAAACACTTCACACAAAGTCAGATCTCAACAATTGGAGAAATCTTAATTGCTAATGGGTAAAATGAAGCAATATAATGAAAATGTCAATTCTATTTAAATTAATTCTTAAGTGTGATACCAATCAAATTACAAAAAAATTATATAGTTAAAAAGAATATGACAAATTATCAGAAAGAACTAATGGTCATGAATAGCAAGGAAACCCCTGAAAAAAGATGTGAATGATGGTAGCTCAGCAGTATCAGATCCCAATCCTATATCACAAAGTGTTAATTGTCAAAGTAGTTTATTACTGGCTAAGAAATTGAATGGTGAATGGTGAATTATGGAATAGGTTAGGTGCACAATACATAGTATGAAATGACCATAGTAATCTTGTGTATGATAAATCCAAACATCTAATCTAATTGAGGGTTTTTTTTTGAAAAAGGACAAGGAATCATATGTTAAAAATATTTATAGCAACATGTTTTTTGAGGTGGCAAAGAAAATTGAGGGACTGTTCATCAGTTAAGGAATGGACGAACACTTTGTGGTATAGGACTGTGATTGGATACTATTGTGCTAAAAGAAATGACAAATAGGACGTTTTCAGAAAAAAAAAACTTGGGAAGATTTCTATGAACTAATACAAAGGGAATGAGGACACTATACACATTAATAGCAATATCACATTATGATCAATTATAAATGACATAGCTATTTTCAGCAATACACTGATCCAAGAGAATTCCAATGGACTTATGATGAAAAGTAATATCCATCTCCAGAGAAAGAATTGACAAAGGCTGAAAGCATGTTGAAGCATTTTTAGATTTTTCCTTATTTTTCTTTAAAATATTTTTAGTCTGAGTTTTCTTTCACAAGATGAATAATATGTAAATGTTTTGCCTGACTGTACAAGTATAATCTCTATTAAATTGTTTTACTTTATTTAAAGAGGGGAATGGAGAGACAGAGAGACAGCATGAACATCAATTTCTTAAATGAATGTTAAAAATTTTTGTTTACATGTAATATAAAATAAATATATTTCTTAAAAACCAAAAATATAAGCGTACAACTATTTACTTTATGAAACATTTGATCCATTTTGGAATATTTCATTTGAATTTTAAAAGTTTAGAAAGTACTTCTCATGTATAACCTAAAGAGAAGGGAAATCCAAGAAATGTCTCTCCTGAAACATTTACAAGATCAAAAGATTCAATCTCCCATATGTAAAGGAATGTGGAATGATGTAAATATATATTAGTATTGAAGCATTTATTAAGTATCTATTATTGTTACAGACACATATAGAAAACTTCTGAGAAATTTTATAATAATAAAAAGATAAAAAGAGTATGGACCCATTAGAAATTTAATATCAATTTAAAACAACAAAAATAATATCATACATGTGAATAGTACATAAAAGCTGAAAAGTCCTTCAAACATTTAACTTCATAATAACTGTATGTCCCAAAGACATCAAAGACAGTACAAATGTACAAAAATACTCATAGTAACTCTTAGTGGTGATGAAGAACTGGAAATTGAAGGTTATCTCCTTCAATAATGGAGTGGCTGAAAAAGTTGTGGTATAAGATTGTAATGGAATACTACTGTGTCATAAGAAATGATGAACAAGATGATCACAAAAAATGCTTGGGAAGCCTTATATGAAGTGTTGCAAAGTGAAGAGAACAGAACCAGGAGAAGTTGTATATAGTAAGAGCAATAATGAATCAACTGTGAATGACTTAACTATTAGCAGCAATTCAAGGATCCAAGATAGCTCCAAGGGACTCATGACAAAAAAAAAAGGGTATCACCTGTTTTCAAAAGAAGTGATAAGCCTGAATACAGATTGAAGCATATAATTTTTCACTTGATCTCCATCATGAAATTTTTCTTACATACACACATACTTACATACATATATGTACATACTCCACCTAAATATGTGTATATGAACATGTGTGTGTATAATTATCCAGTGATCGATTAGGGAGGGCATGGGGAGAGATGAATAAATGAGGGACTGAGGAAAGACCTCTTGAAGGAAGTGGTCCTTGACCCGAACCTTGAGAAGCAAGCCAAAAGTTCCAAGAGGTAGAGGTGAGAAGGTAGCATAGAGTGCAACTTGTAAAAATGGACAGATGCAAGTGATGTAATATATAATGGGAATTGCAATTAGGCCAGTTTGGTTTGAGTACCATGTGCCAATGGGAGGAATGTACAATCACTTTGGAAATATTGGTGGAAAACATTTTGTAAAGAAATATAAAAATCAAATCAAGAAGTTATTTTACCCTAGAGAACCTTGGAATTGTATTAAACAAGGGGAGTATGTGATCAGATCTTGCTACAGAAATAACAATTTGGCAGGCATATGAACTACAGATCAGAGAGGGAAGAAACTGGATGCAAAGAGACCAAAGAGATGTCTATTACAATCATCTCCATAGGATGTGATGAGGACTTGAACTAGGGCAGTTATGAAATAAATAGAAAAGAGGATATGGATTCAAGAGAATTATACATTAAATTCTCTTTTCTTATTCTATTTAATTATAAAACAATAATGTATTATGAACATAGACAGCAATCATTAAGTTACAAGGGATATTCTGTTCCTATCAATAATGTGTAAAACATGATGAATTATGAGCATGCTATGTTGACACAATTTGTAATGAAAGAAATGAAACTTGACATGTTTAAAGAATGTTTATTAGAATCTTATTCTATAAGTCAAATGATCTAATTCTTCTTCCTAGAACTAATTGCTTCCAGATTTTAAACAAATCATTATACTTCACTTTTTCTCATTTGTAAGGTGAAAAAAATTAAATTTTTCTTTCTTCTTATGCAACCAAGATTTGGGGAAGATAAATGAATTAGCAACAGTGAAGGCTTTATATCTTGGTGAGAGAAGATATTAAAAAATTAGGTTTCATTAATTAGTCTAGGTATTATAGTTATCACTATTATTAACAGTTATTATAATTATTATCCAAATTGATAATGATCACTTGTTTCACTCCTAAGGGAAATAAATAACAATCAGCAGAGAATCTGTCTGACTAAAGAAATTTTTGCTGAAGACATGTCAGGTTTCTTTTTCCCTTATAATTTTTGTTCTATCTTAATTTGTAATGTTATACAAGTAAATCTTAAATAGAATCTTTTTCTTATGATAAAATATCATTAAGTAGTAATAAATACCTAGAATTTTCTTAGTATTTTAAAGCTTAAAAGTATTTTACAAAAACATCTTATTTTATCCTAACAACATTCGGACTTACATGCAATTAGTACCCTAATTGATATAGAAAAGTGAACTGACATGAATAGAGATTTTAGTGATTTGCCCAAGGATATACAGCTAGAAAATATCTGAGGGAAAATACGAATTGAGGTCTTCCCACCTTCAAATGCAGTGCTCTTCCCACTGTGTGTCTACTTGACTATTTTTGAAACTTTAATAACTAATTTCAAAATTATTCCCTATGTTAACTTCAATTTTTCAAAACACTTATGTTTTATCTATTAGATATTTTCTCTACTGACATTGGCGTATACTCTTTCCCACCTTCATATCTTTCATAAACAGTTTTATGAGATCACATAAACAATAAAAATTCATGATCTGAGAGCCAATTTCCTGAAAATGTGCCTATATGTTTATTCCATTAGGTACAAAGAATAGCCAAGTATCCTTTATTGATGAGACTTGAATCCAGGCATTCTTGACTTCAAACTTAGCTTTTTATTCACTAAATTGGTAGATAAAGGGAGGTTTCACCTTTCTCTCTAGTACAGTGCCATTACTTAACAAATGCTTATTAATTAATTAATTTCTCATATATCTTTTCCCCAAATTTGAGCTGATGAATAAAATGAATTTCTAACAGAAAAGTATTTCTATATAAAATAACAACATGAACAAAAAAGTCTTTTTTTATGATTTGATGAAGAGGAAATATAAAAAGATATCCTCAATGAATCAATCAACAAATATTTGTTTAGGTAGCAAATCTTGCCAGGCACTCTGTATACAAAAATAATCCTTACCCTCAAAGCATTTCTATTCTATGATCACTGACTTGGACTTACATTTTTCCCTCCACCATCTTGACACTATAGTTACAAAATTCAAAGCTCCACTCTTAAATATGATTGCCCTTTTCCCCTTACAATCCCCATAAGAGATCACCCAAAACATCCACTTTCTTCATTCTCTACTCCATAGCCATTAAATATTCCTGGAGAAAGTGACAAAATCTTGAAATGTAGGTGACTAACCAATCCATTTTCACTCTGTTTTCTAAAATCATTACACTATAGCAGTGCTATCATAATTTTGGGTTGTCTTGAACCAGATTAAAATGTTTTAAAGAATGTTTAATAGCCCAAAAATATAATAAAAGAGAAATATTACATTTAAAACTGAGTCAATTTGATTCTTGGGGATTCTTATATATGGTTTGTTGGCCCCTATTTTTATTTGAGTTTGACACCACTGTTCTACTTAAGTAGTTCTGAGCTTGAGAGATGTTAATTGCTCAACTTGATGGCCTCCATCTTTAATGATATCAAGTATCTAAAACTAAGATATGGAATTTTCTTTGTATCTATATAATAAGAATAAGCCATATCACTGTTCACACCCTATTAAAGTCAAATTAGATACACATACAATTTTCTATTCACTATATTATATAATGTAAAAAGATGTGATTTGCAGATTCATGTAATTATAAAATTACAGAGTCCAAAGAAAACTTAGAGATCATTTATTCTAGATACCAAAATATTATAAATGAGAAAACTATGGCCAGAAGAGGTTAAATGCATTTCCAAAGAGCTGTATATTTAAAGTTTATTCATTATTATAACATTTAGTTTATATTTTCTCTACATCTCTCCAAAGAAAGTCTTTATTTCTGTTCATTTGTATATATATATATTAAAAACCTCTGGAACTCTGCAAATTTCAAATCTGTTTGGAATGGAAAGTCATATCAATCTAATAGGAAATAATTCCATGTGGTATAAACAAATCACAATGAATATGAGCCCATAAGGACATTTAATTTTTATGCTAACTCTATAAATAGATGAATATATAACTAAGATAGATTATGTTTATTTTAATAGTTTTTCCTAAGTTATTCCTCTTATTTTGATTTGTGACAAAAGAAGGAGAAATAGAAAAAAATTATAATCTTGATTATATAATTTAGTAAGTGGTTCTTGGGATTTTAAAGTATTTTCTAGTATCTACTGGAAAATAAAGTGGTCTGTCATGCAATCTGTCTCTTCAATCAGATTCTAACTTGTGGGAGATCAAGAAGCAGAAACCATTGAACATTCTTATCTGGAAGCCACCAGGACAAGAAAGATGGTAAATTCACTGATAGCTGAGCTGGACAGCATTTGGATTCAAGAGATCAGTAGATGAAATGGCAGCAAATGAAAGAATCCCTCTCCACATTCTGCCCCCCCCCCAGCTCTCTCTCTCTCTCTCTCTCTCTCTCTTTCTCTCTTTCTCTCTCTCTCTCTCTCTCTCTCTCTCTCTCTCTCTCTCTCTCTCTCTCACACACACACACACACACATACACACAGAAACTTAAGGTGACATTATCAAGACAGGGAGAAAATTAAGAAACCCAAACTTGTTCATTTCACCATTCATTTCTCCCTAAGACTCAGGCTATCAAGGGCCTTTGCATAAACTAGACCAATGAATGTTAAGTCTTCTTAGTTGATGACAGTGTGTAGAGTTTACAAAGACAATAAGTTCTTCAGGATTCCCTTGATTCTTTTAATCCACTATTCATCAGACATTTAGTAACTTTAAGATAATATTTTAATTCTTATTTTTGTCAATAAAGTAGACAAATACTTGTGGGACCATGACTTCTAACAGAACAATTTTGTACTATCTGATTAAATGTGTAGCTTTAGCAAAGGTCATAATTCTACCCTGCTTCAATATCACCCCCTTAGAATGAATGGGAACACCTACTATTTTTGAAACCCAAGAAGTAGAGAAGAATTTAGGGAAGTAGATACTATTTCTGTAAGTGAAGCTCGAAACATCACAATTTCAAATGAGGAAAATGAGACATGGAGAATCTCAGCATTTAGAAACAACTTGTATGAAACATTACGCACAGAGAAGTACAGAAATTAACAATATTTCCTTAACTAAATCAGAGAATTCCTACAGCAGGAGTGAGAAATATTAGGCTTGTTCATAATATATCCACTTCTTTGCTGTTAGAGCCAGAAATTGTATTCTTTTTTGGGTTGAGATCAGAGTTTTCTCTAAGTTTTATTCTATGCCACAAAGTGGGGATTCTAAGGAGTAGAAACAGTGCTTCCTACACCCTGGAACAATGCCTACCTCTATTTACAATTGAGCATTCATTAGGAGGCTTTGTAATGATCATTTCTGTAGCCAACTTAAAAACTTTTAAGAAACAGGCACCAAAAATTCTAATTGATATATGCAGTAGCTTAGCATTCATGTGCTTCATGTAAACATGCATGTTCTAAAATAGGAAACTAGTTTAAAAAAAAGGAGGCTCAGAGAGGTTAGGCAATTTGCTCACAAATGCACAACTTTTTTTTTTATGTCAGAAGTGGGATTTGATTCTAGGGCTTCCTTATTTCAACACAGCACACTATCCACAAAGTCATGTGAAACTCCAATGCTTTTAGGTAGAGAAAAAATATGCTCTAACAGTTTCCCTCAAAAACCTACTGAAAGGGGCCATGCTAATTATTTTCTATTGCTACCAATTACCATTAAAGTCTACAGAGAACCTATGATATAACATGGGATATAGCTGGAAATGTGACTAAAATGTGTTGATTTATTTTCTACTTAAGGCAGATACTAGTCATTTAAAGGACAAAGTTTTTAAACATTGAATCTTGGCAATAGTAATGATTTGAACAAGTCATAGAAGTAACCATAAGAGGGAAATTGAACTTTGACTTGAAATGCAAATCCATTCAACTCAAAAGACCTTCTACAAGCCTATCAATGAGAAATGTGTCATCTTAGCTGATACTCATTTCAAAATCAGTACTTATAAAGAACAGTAAAATGTTTATAACATGAATTATGGAATCAGTATTCATTAACATTTCCCCTGAATCATTTAGCTTGTTAAAAAAAATCCCACTCATCATTTTAATTGTGTTAAAATATTTAAAAAGAAAATATTTCTTAAACAGAAAAAGCATAACTCAAATTTAACACTGGAAGGAGCAACTTTTACTTATTTGTTCCCTTTTTTCACAAGAGGTTGTTATCTTTTGATGATGATTCTCACCTAATTCCAGCTAAGAAAAATATGTACTATATCTATGGATCACTTTGCTACAACAGTTCTGCTTTTATTGAAGAAGCAAATTTATTTTGAGGCTCTGTTGGCAATGATAAGACATTTTAAATGGTGAATTCTTCAAATTTGCTAAGCTGCTTAGATGTCAAAGTAAGGTGGCCATGCAAATTAGCATTAGTTCACCATTTCTGGAATGCCAAAAAAAAATGGAACAGAATAAAGTGATATATTCAGTGGTTTGGAGAATATAAACCTTAAAGAAATAAAATTGTATCTAAATGATTACATGTATCATATTCTAATTTAAGGTCCATTAGGGTCTATTCTTTTTGGTTTTTTGAAAAAAACTTTAATTAGTCAATTTAGAATATTTTTCCTTGGTTAGAAGAGTCATGTTCTCTCCCTCCCTCCCCTGCTCCCTCCCCTTCCCATAGCCAACACACAATTCCACTGGGTTTTATATATATCCTTGATCAGAACCCATTTTCATGTTGTTGATGTTTGCACTAGGATGTTCATTTAGAGTCTACCTCCCCAGCTATATCCCCTCGACCATGTAATCAAGCAGTTGTTTTTCTTCTGTGTTTCTACTCCCACAGTTCTTCCTCTGAATGTAGTGTTGTTTCTCTTAAGTTAGGGTCTATTCTTTAAATCTATCTGCAAGAATATGGGCAGGTTCAGATATAGTACTACTAGCTGTGCTCCTCCTAGTATGTCTTATACTATATATTGTTCTTTTCTACTTACAGTACATCAATATATTTTTAAATACACAAATATATCTTCACATGATATCAAATAGTACACTGTGCTTTTATAATATACTTAAACTATAACCCAGACTGTATAGTCATACTAGAGGAAGGTAGGGATAGTTTCATTTTTGTCCTTTTATCTCCACAGAATAATATTGAATCTGGCAAAAGATAGATATTTAATAAATGATTGTTTCATTGAACCTAATGCATACACAGAATGGATGAATCAAGCAAGCAACCAAACACTATTAAGGAAGTATTATACTGAGGACAGCTAAGAGACTCGGTGGATCAAGAGTCAAGCCTGGAGATAGGAAGACCTAGGTTCCAATCTGAACTCAGATACTTCTTAGCTGTGTGACCCTGGACAAAACACTTGACCTGCATTGCTTAAGAACCAATACATAGTATTGATTGTAATAAAGAAGGTAAGGTTTTTATTTAATATTAGGCTAGGCTGTGTAAAAAATAGACTCGAATACAGGACTACAATCCCCATGAGCCTTTGCTTCACTTCCCCAGAATGCCTTGTAATCTCACCTGGGCCGAGATCGAGAAGATATTTAAGCAAAGGTTTTTGAAGGGCTCGGCCCTTTTGGACTTCCGTTTTTGGAGCAGAGGCGTCTCTTCCATGATGTGAGGTTATTTTGTCTAGGCTTCTGGCCTAGGCACATGTTTCTTACTTGTATATTCTTAATCTTTAACCTTTAATAAACCTCTAAAAATATATATATTCCTTGCAGAGAGAAACTAATTTCTACCTGCCTCAGTCTCCTCAGTCTCCCCTATATTTTACTCATTACAGTTGTGGGGATACAAAAATAAAAAATCAGATCGTCCTTGACCTCAAAATGCTTCCATTCTATGTATGTTCTCCCTTCCTCTTTCGTGGAGAATACAAATTTCATGAAACCTAATTGTGCTGAAAATGAACTATGGTTCCACGTACGCACATATTATTTCCATAGTTATAAAAGTCCTCACTGTGACATAAGAACTGATCATGTAGATTTCTAGTTGGCTCAAAGACAAACTCTACAGCTCACTTTGAAGAAGTTTAAAAATTAGAAAATCTCTTTGGGGGTGGATAGGGGAAATTGAGTTTTTATTTCAGTACTCTGAATATATTTATCACTTTGATAAATTGAGCTTGAAAAGTACATCGATTCAGACGACTTCTTAGTTCCCAAATTATGTGTGAAAGCTTGGACTTAATGAAATATTTATTCAAAATCAACAAACCGCCTGGAACAAGTTTCCTACTGTAAATGTAGGTGTTTCATTTCGTTTACTTTGTGCAAACCGATGGCAATCTTGCAGCAGCCCCATATTAAGAAAAAGGGATTTATTTCAGATGAGACAATTGCAATGGAATGTAACCTTGCCATACAGGTAAAACCACTTGCCCTGGGCTATTACTTAGCCTGACCACAGGGCTTTTTGGAAACAGCAAAAGCTTTATAAGTGTCAGCTCATGGCTAAATCAATGTTTATGCATGATGTACCTCTGAATAGCAAACACTTGCTGCCTGCAAGCTAAACAATGTTTTTATCTGTTTGCCTGTTTCTGGTCCTTCAACCACAGCATAGAGTGTTGCGAATCGCATTTAGCTACAATTATCTGCTGGCATTTCATGAAAAGGAAAGTAGTGTGATTAATGGAAAGTGACACACACAGATTACTTTGCTCTGCCAATCTCCTTGGTGAATGAGTGACTCAGTTGAACTATAGCCTGACCTCTGTTACCTTTAACGAGGTCAACGTGAATGCTAAGTGCTGGGAAGATTAGCTGCTACAAATGCTCTAGTATTATTTAATGATGCTGCCACTAATGAACCGCAGGTAGCCAATTAAATATAATGATCCAGTTTTCACCTCAGTAACAAAGGTTGAATTAAAAAACAAAAGATGACATGTTTTCTATTGAGGTGTGTAAAAGAGAACAATTAGAAATCCGATACAGTAATATTACGCACTCCAAGATAATTAACTGTTCAACATCTTTCTAAATTTGTCCCAACTTAACTGTCCAGGCTCTTTGTTTTGAGACCGTTTCTCTTGCAGATCCCAAATATTGCTAGACGCTGGTTCCATGGGTATGGAACATCGATAGACCTGTTTTGTTTTCCTCCTCGACTTGGCAGCAATGAGTGGATCCTGTGACTGAATGCCAGGGATGGTTGTGGCAATGAAAACTTGAGTTATTAGGGTAACTTCTTTGTAACTAATACAGATCAGCTGGCTTACAGCAAAATGGTTCAAAGGATAGACAGTGCATGGACAGAATGATAATCACACAAGGGGCAAATATTTAATATCTATGGTTCTTCCTCTCTGTTTGTTTAGATCTTGCAGGGCAATTCAAGAGCAGCCACCCAGGAGAGAGCATAGTGGGAGATTCTGAATTTTATAAAGTGACAGTATCACCTTATTTCTTAGCTAACCATCTATATGAAAATGCCAAAGATTTAACAGGTATCTAAAGAGATTAGTCGGATCAATCAAACTGGAAGAGATCTAAGATATTGTCTATTCCAAATACGTAATTTGGTATATTTATTTTTAAAATTTAGATTAATTGAACTTCCCAAGTCATGCAGTGGCAGAATCTGGATGCTAACCCTCATCTTTTCTGTCCAAATCCAGTATTCTTTACACTGCAACTCTTTCAGGTAGACAGATGGCAAATTGGATAGAATAATGCATCTGGAATCTTGAAGACTCATGTTTGAATCCTACCCTTAAACCTGTTGGGCTGTGCGACCTACGATAAGTCATTTAACAACTCTTAATTCTTGTTTTTTATTTTTTTATCTGCAAAACTATAATTATCTTAATAATACCTCCTGCATAGAATTGTGAGGACTAAATGAGGTGATTGCATGTAAAGGAAAACTTTGTAAGCAATACAATACTGTATAAATGTTTTGGTATTCATTACAACATTTCATTATATTCCTTTTTTATTTCATGGTTCTTTATCATCCAATGGGAAGATATTAATATCACTAAATATTATCTGTCAATTTATAACATTTTAGAGATATTCTTCCGTAGAACTAAATTTGCCCCTAAATTATAATCAAAATCACATTTCAGTCCTGACATTTACTTCAAGAAGAGTTCTATCTTGTCAAGCTGCAATTTATGTGCATTTTTATTCTTCTTCACATCTCTTGCAAGAAGTTAGTCAAATGGACAATCCATCTATATGATCTATGTACATTATGCCACCCTGCTAATACATATTACTGAGAATTCTCACTGATCCCCCTAAATGCTTAACAGAACATGATTATTAGTGTGGTATTTTAAACATTAAACAGAGCTTTCTAGGTTGGGGAGATGGTGTGAAGCTTCTGTTTCTCTCTTCTTTCCCCAGACAGAAATGAATATTATTCTGTTGATAGTTAATAAATTGAGCATCTTTTCTAAGTGTTAATTGATCTATCTTCTATTTGGTACCCAAGTATCTTCTGACCTTTCCAGCCTTCTAAAGACTTACACCTACATATACATTCTAAAACTAATCCACATCTTTCTACTTACTCTTCCTCAGACACAACACTATTTCCCATCTTTGGGCTTTTGCACTGGATGTCTTTCATGTCTAGAATGTTTTCTCTTCACCTCTTTCTCTTGTCATTGTGATCTCCAAGACCTAATGTAAGTACCATCTTCCACATCCAAACTTTTCTGATTCACCCAACTCCAACTCCTCCTGCTCCAATGTTATTGTGTAGCAGAGCTCTATATTTATTTTGAATCCATCAGAAAAACAACTCAACATCAAAAGTTCTATCAAGATTTAGATATAGATACATGTTGAATCCCTCATTTAAAATGAAAACTTTTTGAGAATAGAAATAATTTTCCTTTTGTCTTTGTGACTCTAGGACTTAATACTTGTTGCATAGTAAATAGAATCATTTCCTTTATTGATCAGTTATAAAGTGTTATTACTCCAGTACCCAATTATAGTATCAAAGTGGTATTGGGTCTTACCAAACTAAAAAAGTTTTGATATAGGCTCTGGACATGGATCACCTGAACACAGATCTAAGTTGCAAGAAGCTCATGACCAGAGAGTTAATCACACTAATTCAAATCCTTCATGAAGAGTGAAGGATTTATAATCCATTTTGGTCGAGGGAATATGGGTGAGATTCCCAGAAATATATTTAATCAATGTGGATTAAATGGATTAATATGAACTGGTATTTAAATTTACTCAAAGCAACTCACCCATACTTGCCATTCTTTCTCCTCTCTCTCTGGCTCTCTCTCCACACACACACACACTCTCTCTCTCTCTCTCTCTCTCTCTCTCTCTCTCTCTCTCTCTCTCTCTCTCTCTCAAGAAATTCTCAAATAATTATTTTTGGTAAAGTATATATTTATAAGTCAAATTAAATGCAATAATAGAGATTTCTTATCCCTGCTGCCTACAGGCTTGATTTCCTGTTGGTGTAATAAGTTAGGCACTGAGCTTGCCACATTAATTCACCTTGTTTAGCACCTAGCACTATGGAGTGACATTTTGAACTTACTCTAAACAATGTCATTATTTCCTTATTCAACTACAAAGCAGTTCTATATTGCCACATACTATGTGTATAAATATTCTTGTCCAACCCCATTTTTCTCAAGAAAATAAAATGGGGAATAAGGAGTTGAAAAAAATAAGAATAATTTGCAACCAGTTGCCCCCTAAGTACCTGATTCAGTATTAGTGAATTGCCTAATCCCTGGGAAGTCTAGAGCCCCAGGTTTTAATAGAGTAGATCCCTTTAATTCAGCATGCAGCTATATTCTGAATAAATAACTGGAAATACATTTTGTAAAGGAGAGTAAAATGCATATATTTGTGTAGAAAATGAGAATTTGAGAGTTTAAATGGACCTTCGATATCATGTAGTCCAGCCCTTTCATTTTGTCAGTGAAAAAAATTAAGGCCCAAAGAAGTTGAAATAATTTAGCCAAAGGCACATAGCTAATTAGTGATAGGACAGAAGGAGAATCTTGAACTCTTGACTTTTTTACTGATCTTTCTACTCTGCCAAGTTATAAAGTAAGGGCATTATATAATTATAAAACTAAAATCAGATAAAAAAGTAATTTTTAATCTTGAAAAGGCTACTTCTTTAGAATTAAATGTTCTCAATTCTAACCTAAGTAAGCTGGACCAAATACTGTATGAGTTACCTACCAGCTCTGAGTATCCTGTAGGAATTTTTAAATGAATACCTACAAAACAAGTCATTATCCTTTTCTTCCATTTGTACCCATCTTTTCTAACTTACTTATTTCTGCATGATGAACAACTGGGAACTCATTGAAGGAAGGGCTGTTCCTTGGTTTTTCCATTTCTTACAAACCCTGACTTTAATTACAATACTCATCATATATTAAACACGTAAATATTACTTCTCTGACTGATTGACTATGATTGCATTCCCCCTTGTTTGTAGCCTTGAAGTCATCTTTGACTTTTTACTCTCTCTTGCCATACAAATACAATCAGATGCTAAGCCTTATGAATCCTGCCTTAATATCTCTTGCATCATTCCCCTTTAAGCACATAGCTATTTCTCTAATAGCTCTTGATCATCTTTCACATAAACTATCTCAATTCCTTTTCCACTGACCTCCCTGCCTCAAATATCTCCCCTCTCTAATTCTTCATCTTCAGAGCTATTGGAGTAACATTCCTAAAGCATTGGGCTGACCATGTCATTTCTTTGATTAAGGAGTTCCAGACTCAAATTGTTTCTTGGATCAATACAAATGTCATTTAAATTCATTTACAAGCGGATTCTAGACAACTGTATCTGTTTAATACCCATTAATCACCTTCATACTATGGACAATCTGAATCCTAGTACATGAAACTCCATCTCCCATCTCTATGCCTTCAGATAGGCTGGTGCCTCCTCAACTGTGCTTCTTAGAAGTTCTAGATTACTTTTTTTTTAAACCCTTACCTTCTAATACTGTGCATTGGCTCCAAGGCAGAAGAGTGATAAGGGCTAGGCAATGGGGGTCAAGTGACTTGCCCAGGGTCACACAGCTGGGAAGTATCTGAGGTCAGATTTGAACCTAGGACCTCCCATCTGTAGGCCTGGCTCTCAATCCACTGAGCCACCCAGCTGCCCCCTCTAGATTACTTTTAGCACCACATCCTGTAAGGGGCTTGTCTTTATCACTCCTAGTTGCTGGTGACTTTCATCACCATTGCCCAAACACCATCTTCACAACCTGTTCCCATTCTACCTTTTCATTCTTCTTATGCATTACTGAATCACCCCTACTCCTTACTCTATTTTCTAAAGAAATTGACACCTTGTCCACTGCTCAAACAAGATACTCCATCTCCAGACTTCAGTCATTTTCACTGGCAATTCCCCATGTATGGATTACCCCTCCCTCCTATTCATCTGTATGTTATGCCTTCCCTGACTTCCTTCAAGTCCCCTAAAATAGTTTTCTACAAGAAGACTTTCCCGATACCCTTTAATCCTAATGTTTTCACTCATTTGATAATTTTTAATGTAACTAATATATGATTTGCTTTAGCATTGTTATTTGAATGTTACCTCTTTGGTTACACTATGAGCCCCACAAAAGCAGGGTCTATTTTTTCATTTAGCACAGTGCCTAGCATGTAGTTATGCTTAATAAATGTAAATTGACTGAATGATATAACCTCTCACTGTCCAGACAATTCTCAAAGAGTATAACCTCAAAAGCGCATGATGATTTTAATGGTAGAAGGAATTTATTATCTGTATCACATACCAATGAATTCACAGGCTTTATCATTCTCTATATGCTACACATAATTATATGTCCATTTTCAACCATATTTTGTATATCAGTGGCAGAAGAGTTACTAGTTGCTATTGGAAATAATAATAGCAATCATTGATAAAGCACTTTAAGGTTTTTAAATCATTTTCTGTATCATAATTAATTTCATTTAATCCTTACAAAAACCCAGTGAAATTTATACTTTTATTTTCTCCATTTTAAGATAGAGGAAACTGAGGCTGAAAGACAATAAGTGAACTAGTGTGTGATAGCTATTAAGTGTATGAGGTCAGATGAGATTCCAAGTTAGCTGCTTTATCCACTCTATTTATGTAGCAGAATTTCATTACTTTGAGTTGTTTACTCCGATTAAATTATAAATATTCAGTCATCCATCAAGATGAAGCGAAGTCTTGGAGAGGCCAAGGCATAACTAGAAGTTATTTGTCAAAGTTGCCCAGAAGATATTTTACTTCCATACAAAGAAAAAAGATGCCTAATACTTAGCTCTTTCCTAAAAGTATGATAAGCGAAAACTATACTAGTTCAGAAAGTCTTCTAGTGTAGGCATGTTGACCATACACTACAAGTTCTGTAGAGCGGATTTCTGATCTGGTATAGCCTTTATACTACTGTGAAAACTTGCAACTCTGCAATCATATGTTTTTATGGTCTCTGATGACTCACAAGTCTAACATTATTATGATTCCATGCTATAGCTGACGTAATCTTGGATCTTGATATTCCACAGTGAAAGACCTTATTGATCA